>NC_081523.1:21469041-21546541 GCF_030273125.1 Centropristis striata
TTATATCTTGTCCTGGGCATTTATTTTTTGTTGATAATGTGCCAGTAATACATTTTTGGTTCTGTCTATATATTAAGGTTAATATCAACTTGTTGTATATTATATAACTCCTTTACATTTCTGTAGCCGTATTCTGTATGGTCATAAAGGCATGTCTTACGTAGCATTGATGCTACACTAGTCTTTTGAGGATTAACCAGACAAAGCAGTCATGAAAATCATCGTTGTCTAAAACATATTTCATGCACAGCTCCTGCAAAGAGAACCACATGGTCTGAATGGTCTGTATGCTTGCAGGGATGGAGGGAGAATTGAAGGGCTGAGGGTCTGGTTTTGGACTGAAAAATAAATAGAGCATGTGTGGCATAGAAAGTCGGCTTTGTCTGAAAGGAAGAGGAAATGGAAAGATATTGGCCCAGACCATAAGTCAGCCATACTTGGGTCTGCTGTCTTTGCTGTGTGTATGCGTGTCTGCAGATATGTGTGTAACCAAGGCAAGGTGACTAATGAAGCTGATTATTTCTAGCTGTCAGACAGGACATCCTGCTTGCATTGAGGGCCATGTAGGGCTGCCGCTGATGACCTCAACACATGCTCTAATTCTGAGAAAAATCCAGTCTTGATAAACACTTCATGCATACATCAATGTTTGGCTGCGGATGCCCTCTTCCTAACGGATTCTGCATGCATGTCAGATTAATGTCTTTCAGTCCACCCGTTGTTGAAAGAGGTTTACATGTGTGTTTGGTAAGTGTTCGAGTCTGTTTAAAGTGTTGCAAGTGAATTACTCTCATCATGAAGCTGACACATGAGAAATAACCTCATTTGTGAGCTACAGAAACAGTCCAAAAAACAAGGCGATACCTTAGATGCGACACTAGCACCATATGAACTCTGTAAAGCCCTAAACCAGATGCCGAATAACAAATCACCCAGCTGTGACGCCTTCCATCCCAAATTCTGCAAACCATTTTGGCACATATTATTTCCACCACTTTATGGACTGACTTAAGAAATAAAAAAGAAATCCCATAACAATTTAACACAGATACAGACATTATATTATTTCTACTATAAATAGGACCCAACACAACCTTCTAACGTCCTTTGTTGTGAACATGAGCCTCCGTCAACCAGTTAACTTTGTCTGGGTCACAGTCGCACAGTAACTTTCCTCCATCTTGGAATGCAGAATCCCACAATCCCCATCATCTGTTTTTTTAGCTGTTTGAACTGAAATTATAAACTATAACTATGAATTAATAAAGAGTGGGATTACGGGCAGCTGGTTTCCATTTCTAGCTTTTTTGGAAGTGTAGGATTTAGTGAAAGATAGTTGATTTTTGAGTCCCAGGTCATCAAGTACAGACACTTTGGGTTGATGTATCATGACACAGCCTCACCTTACCAAAGCATGAGTATTTTAGGACCTGGGAATAGACTGTCTCCAGAATGGCCTACTGCACCTTCAAATCTGAATACAGATTAAAATTAATGATGTATATTAACACAGCCACACTAATGTTAAACCATTAATACAGAATTTCTTACATACCTTCCTACTAACTTATTTTACTCTTATTTTGTTATTACTTGAGTTCACTTTTAAACTCTGTATGGTAATGTGCATGTAAAAGGGTGAGATGTAATCAAAACTTTTTCTAAATGATCAGTTATGCAGCAGTCGATGTATAATTTCCAAATCTGACATCTGTTCCCCTTCAGGTCAGAGGTGGAAAAACCTTTGGTTCAACCCTGAACAGATGACTGATGGAGTCCAATCAGGGGCTTTATTTGAAGAAGGGTATATGGGTCTCTGTATTTGGGGCACCCATCAGTGGACTCATATGTAACCCTGTCTCTTCAGGACCAGACCTTCTCATTCCCAATATTTGCAGTCCCCTTGATTCGGGTGCAGCCCACATTTCACTGGAGGGGCACAGAATGTCTCTGGAAATGGTTTCAGGGTTTGAGACCTCACTGAGTGTTGTTTTTAATTGAGCACAAGTATGTGTGTGTGTGTGTGTGTGTGTGTGTGTGTGTGTGTGTTTGATGTATGTGGGTGTGTGCATTCTGTTTGGGATTGTTGGCCAGTAGATTTAGGTGTGCTGCCTGTGTACACTCATAGTGTTATATTTGAAGATCAATAAGTTTTCCAAGGCATCTTATATTTTGTGTATGCATGTGCAGTGTTTCTTTGACTCATATACCACACACACAAATACATATCTACATTGTGTTTGTGCATGGATTAGTGTTTACATACAAGCACATATTTTTAAGGCACATGTTGCACAAAAGACGACATGTTTTCAATATTTTTTTCATCCAAGGACCTCTTACAAGATAAAGAATATATTGGGGACCCCCTAATGTAAGCTCCTTGGAAAGATTTGTTGTAGCCCTTTTTTCCCCACATATAATATTAATTCCATTTCAGAACATGCACACTGGTACATATCAAAATAGATTGTTTCATTGATGCATAGGCTGAATAAAACACGGGTTCTGATTATTTAAAATTATATTAAAATAAAATAAATAAATACATTAATTAATTAATTAAATTATCTGAATAAAATATAATATATAAAACATACAAATATAAAATATAACAAATAACATAACATTAAAACAAACAAACCATAATAGGCCTGGTATGGAACTCCAATATGATAGGGCTATAAAACAGTTTGTGAGAAGGATATATGTGTGTGTAAATATATAATAGTTGACAAAATTATTAAATAAATGCAGGTTGAAATAGACTTCATCATTATTCACACATTTCATCTGAAATATCAGGGACCCCTGGAGGTCCCTGGGCATATTGAATCACTTCAATAGACTAAATCATATCCATAACAATATATGGTAAAACTTAATTCAGTTTATTGAAAACAATGAAAAATCCATTTTAAAATATACAGAATCTATCATACAAATCTGCATTTCAGAAAAAATTCACCTACCCCTTTGCCAAGAACCCACGCCAGTATACACAGGTGCACAAGTGTTTTAAAAACATGTCTCAGGGAGGAAAGGCTTCATTCTCACTTGGTGATGGCCTAGTGAAAAGCACACTGTTTGGCCGGCTAGCTGATATATTTGCAAATAACACGGTAATCTCCCCACGGCAGGCCAAACATGCCAGTGTTTGCTTGCTTATTCCACATAAGAGAGCAGCTCACTCATTCGCTCTCATACACAAGCGAAGGCAAACATTCCCTTTTTTCTGCAGACTTCACTCTTTCTCCTTCTTTTATTTTCCCCCTTCCTCTCTGAGTCCAGGAAGGGAGCACTCATACACTCACCCCGGAACAAGCCTGGAGGTCTTCAGACCACACACAGAGCAGTGCAAAGATCTCACCCTGAATCTTTTTCTTTTTCTCCTGCCTTTCCCCTCATTCTCACTATTTTATATGATCATTTTTCCCTCTATGTCTCCCTCATATTCTGTGCTCTCTCTTTTCACATTTTACCTTCTCTCAGCCCGGCCTAATCAAGGCAGAGTAAAGGTTGCGTGCCCGCTGTTGCATGTCTCTATCTGCACTCTAGCACTGTGTCTGTTTGTTTGAATGTGCTGATGTGAACTGTAGAGAGGATGGTCACTTAGTATGATATTTATGCCTGTTAGACCACCCAGACAGTCAGGGCAAGACATGGGGAGTTTAGGCTTTATTTTTCAACGCCTCCGCTGTTCCCAGGGCCTCCGAGCTGAATTAGATTAATCCCTCTCTGTCACCAGTATGTGTGATTATGACACGGCTTGGATAGTAGTCACTTGTGTAACATCCAGGTGAAAGACAAACAGAGTATGTGTTTTGTAGAGATTAAGCAGGGAGAAAGAAAGAAAGAAAGAAAGAAAGAAAGAAAGGAAGAAAGAAAGAAAGAAAGAAAGGAAGAAAGAAAGAAAAGTGTGAGTCACACGAGATTAGATTTGTTGAAGCGATTCCGTCTTGTGGCTGTAGATGAAAAGTCAAGGTAAAGAAACAATCAATTCTTTAGAAATTTCATGGTATAGGGTAGTAATAAGTGTAGAAGAAGAAGTGATAAATACATAGTTGAAACTGGTAGCAAAATGAACGGTTTATGAATGAACAGTTTACATAGCTAATTTTGAAAAAAAGTTGACACGTACATATAGAATATGTTACCAACTAGATCAAGGCTGACAACACAAAGGGCCATCACACATAACATATTAGCTTTACCAATTATTTTGTCAATTGACCAATCTGAAGTCTAATCCCTGTTGGATGCTGTCCAGCGTTGGACAAGCTTGACCAAAAGAAATATGGTGATTCTCCAGAAGCGAGGTAATGGTCCAGAAATGAGGTGAAAGAGTATTAAAGCTGACAGTCGTTTTATTGGGTGGGTTTGAGGTGTGGTGGATGGGTCAGAAGTACCCAGTAAATTTAATGTTTTTGTAATAATAATTTCAACATAACCATTAGTTTCGTTACATGGCAACACCAAGTGACGTCACGTGATGTCACATAACACAATGTCACATCATCTTTTCCTAACCCTTCCCTAATAGTTATTTTGCCTAAACATAACCAAGAAGCTCCGATTCACAATTTTAACCATGGTCATGTGATGGTGATGGTCACATGTTCAGGACAGCAGCTGAGCAGCCATTTCAAAAAGCTTGCTTTAAAACTTTAAAATGCGTAAAAATGACATGTGAAATGTCCTTAACAGTGCAGTGTTATTAGTATACCTTGCCATGTGATCAAGTTGCTTTTACAGGTCCCCCAGCCACATCTTTTAACCATGTACAAAATGTTCTTTTTAGCACTGACAAGCCTAGCACAAGGTATATCTGACATCAAATATAACAGGAAAGAAGAGAGTTGACCAAGGTTCCAAGTTCTACCAAGCTTGTTCATTGGAGCACAGAGCGAAAAGACTTGCATTCACTTTTATAATAGTTTTAAATAAAATCAGAATGTCATTCTAAAGAACAAAATCTAACCATTGTATAACATGTATGGGTGGTTTTGACAAAGAGGTACTTGAACTCTGACAGGACTGTAAGGGTACATCAGACAATAAAAGTAAGGAACTACTGGTGAAGGGAATTCCATCATTTCAACAGTAAAATCCACAGTCAATTTTCACACGGCCACAAACCACTTGAAGTTAGAAAACCAGTTCCACAATGGGTGGGAATACATAAGTTAACAGTTATCACATGAAGTGGTTACATTTTGTCTTTTTATGTGTGTGGAAAGAGTTCATTTATGCTTCTATGAGGAAGTTTAAAGGCATAAATGGCCTTGACCCGGTTGGTCTGACATGGTAGCTGATACTGTGGATGGGGAGGCCTGAGCATCGTGTTGGGTGGCACCATGTGTGAGCTGGGGATTTACAGTGTCTCCAGACCACACACAGACAGACACAGAGAGGGAGGGATGAATAAATGGAGGGAGGATGTGGAGAGGAAGAAGGAGATAGATGGAAGAAGAGGGGAGGGAAAGTTCTGGCTAACTCATGATATTAGGTCATGGGCATTGTGACTGTAGAGGTCAGCATTTTAACCTTGATCGTTGTCTGTATGCGTGTACACTGCAAAAAAAGAAAAGTTAGGTGAACTCAAAATTTCAAGGCAACAAACTTCGATAAAATTTTAAATTGGACAATTAAACTAAATATTTTAAGCTTTGTTTTTGAGTTTACTCAACTCTGAATTTCTCTGGCACGATTGTAATGCTGCTATGAAATGTCAGCTAATGTTGTGACCACAATTTTGAGTTAGCATTGATACGCTAATGGCTACTCTTGTAGCTGTAACTAGCAGCGTCGCTAGCATCAGTTAGCTGCTAGCTTTTGCTAATGACTGAATTTCACAACAAAGAAATAAGAGTTAGCAGAACTATTGTCCCTTGTTTTGAACCCCAACTTAAAGATATAAGTAACAACAACTCACAAACTTGTTTTTGAGCATACAACTGACTTCCTTTGTTGTGCTAACTTACATTATTGCCCTAAATGTCAGTAATTTATATTTCCAAGTTTTACTAAATTAAATCACTGTTTTAGGCCAAAAAATACAAGTTGGCTTTTTTGCAGTGTAGGCCTATATATGTGACGAATCTTATAACCAAGGCCACAAAGAACATTACTGACAACAAGTACAACACCAACAAATTTACACACAACAATTACAACAACATAAAAGGAAATGATTAAATAAGTGTATAAGGAGTAATACTAACAACAACAACACCAGCGCCTAATAGAAAAACAGTAAAAGTAAGTTAGATGTATTAAAATAAGAAGACTAAAATAGAAGAGTAGTATTAGAAGCAATATTGCAAAGTAATACATGGTTGCCCAAAAAGTTGGAATAAATTTGTTTTCAGACAAAAGCATATGTTACTTGTGGTTTCATTTTCATTGTGATATGTTTAGAAGATATTGATTGATACAGTTTTGAGAAGATATACACTTTATCTGAAGATATACACTTTATCAATCTATCTATCTATCTATCTATCTATCTATCTATCTATCTATCTATCTATCTATCTATCTATCTATCTACATATATATATATATGTTAGATATGTTATTCCAACTTTATGAGCCACTGTGTATTTGCAATGTTATTAAGCAAGTAATAAAAAGTGATATTGTGCGATTTTAAAAGGAATATTATGCATGATATTGAATAGTAATATTGCTCACAATAGTGGAAAATGGTCGCAAATTATATTGGTGTTATATTGCACATATATTGTTATATTGATATGGAAAGATAATATTGCACATAATGAAAAGTAGTAATGCATACGATATTAAAAGCAAAATTTGAAATTAATATCGCACATGATACCTTTCAGTTTAACAATACAAAGTTATGATACATTTTCTCTACAAAAGTCCACATTTTCTGAACAAATGCTAATAACATGTTAAGTGGTTGCCAAAAACAATTCACCTCAGCTCAACATGTTACATGTTATAAAATATATGTACAACGTATATAAATGTATTTAAGTTCAAATAGTCTTAATGTTTCTAGTAAAGTTGTGGCCTCAAACTGAGATGAGCAGTGACATAAAAAGGTGTCCAGAAGAAGAAGGACCCTAGAAGTATATGATGACATCAGTGTGTTTATCCAGAAAGAAAGTTGAATACAAAGCTCTGTTACATTACTACATTTTCCTATTGAGAAGACATATTTATCTTAACTGGGTGTATGGTTGTATTTCATAGTAGTCTACTTTGACAGGGCACACCACACATTGCAATTTCACTGACAGATTTAAATAGATGATATCCTTCAGTATCAAAGAAATAACAAAAAGTAAAATGGAAAAATGGACAAATATGCCAATAAATACAGATTTGTATATCCTTCGAGTTTGATCCTCTGTGCCTTATGGGGCCCTTCTTTGTAATTCACTGTCAAGTTTTCCAGCTCTGACTTGTGTATTAGGGGGAGTGCAGTGCAGCCATGAAGGAGAAAGCAATGTGTGCTAAATGGTCCATAAGCATGGCTTGGCCTGGCTCTGCAAGCCCCTCTGGACCCCATATGGTGAATGTGTGTGTGCTACATGCATGGACGCATGGCCTAGCCCCCAGCAGGACTGCTCCCCACTGGATAACATCCCATAAAACACTGACACACATATGCAAACACACACACACACAGACACACGCACACACACACACACACACACACACACACACACACACACACACACACAAGGGCATTACACATACCAATGGTTAAAAAAAGACCTCTATATTTATTTCAGTATCTATCTATCAGACTATTATTGTTTTTCCTAAAGCATGATAAACATATAATCTCCCACTTTCCACACAAATGCCCCATTCAACTTCAATCTCACACACAACTCCACAAACAAAATCATTCCAATCAAGACAGCAATGTACCCTTGTCTCCACATCTCTCCTGCAGAAACTGAACTACTACAGACACCACGTTGTACTCCCCCGATCCTGATTGTGAAGTGGGGAGTGGAGGGGAACATAATTGCATGCTTAAACGCCTGAGAAACGGACGTCCAGTTCTGCTGAGTTGGTGCTTTTTGTGTGGCCTCATTGTTGGGACGTGCAGTCATGCAGCTCTTTGAGTCCCTGTCGGTGTTCATGTTGGGTTAGGGGTGGTTCAGAAGAGTGGAAGAGGGGGAAATATTGTCTACTGGCCAGATATTTCATTCCAAGACCAAGCACTTTGTGCCCATCCTCCATGCCTGGCAGGAGGAGGGTGGCTGTGGAGTAAACGGAGACAGAAATCAGAGGCTTTCTCTCTTTCTGTTGCATTTTTGTCCTGCGGTCTAACACTCTCTTTCAGCCATTAATCAGCTGTTTTAAAGGGCCTGTGGAGTCTTTGATAACAAGACACAGAAACACAAGGGTGCCCACATCATATACACATGCATAGACATGCACAGAACTGGTTGATGTACTAAGGCTGGCCGAAGTTGACGAACAAAAGGCTCCTCTACGGGGTTGCAGTGTAATGAGGGCCGGTTTGATCGTAAATATGTTGCTCTACAGAGTTTTCCATCTCACTGCAGGACAAAAGGGACAAGCCATCAAATTCGGGTCATCAGAGGCTCCTACGTTGTAAATCAACTCACTAAGCATCACTTGTGTCATCACGGCTATCTGTGGCCCCAAAGTGGTCAAATGAGGTACAGTGGCAGGATTCCCCAAGCACAGGTGGCAGTTACAGTAACAAGTGCCAGAAAAGAACAAGAACAAGAACAAGAACAAGAACAAGAACAAGAACAAAGCAATTAACAAAGCTTCTTCCTGACCATCCATTTCCTCCAATGTATGGATCTCTGTGATATTTAGAGATAATTCAAGCATCAGTGCTCAGAGATTTTCGTTTAATTATGTCTTGTGTGTAACTGAATACCTCAGAAATAGGGTAAAGGCAGGAAGAAATATCAAAAAGTGTGGGGGATGAGACAGACCAGATAATGTTCAAAGCTGCTTGGAAGAGATTCAGAGTTTGTAAAACTTAATAAAAAACCATTCCACCACTTTTATTGTCTCCAGCCTTGCTGAATAAGCACAAATTACATATGAATGGCCCGTACTTTTACAATCCCTGGAATGGCCTGGGGGTGATAAATAAGATAAAGACAAGATGATAGCTGCATTTAAAAATTGGTCTTGGACTAGTTGGATCTCTGGAGATGTCATCATATCAACAAGTCAGGAACACAAACAATTCTATTTAGTCAAACCAAAAAGAAAAGGAGGAAGGCAAAGCGAGCGATAACTTAAGTGCAGTCAGTGTGAAAGAGCCTTAAACCTGCATTCTTTGTAATGGCCAGCAGGGGGCGACTCTACTGGTTGCCAAACAAAGAAATATAGAACTCTACTTCTCTCTTGATTTATTACCTCAGTAAACGTTTTTATAATAAGTTTATGGTACTAAAGCCTAGTTTCAAGTCTTTAATACAGCATGATGTCTATTTAGTAAATTATGGTCACATATAAAGTGAAATAAACAATAAAGCAGAGTATGCTTTAGGGCAGGGCAACCTTGTGTGCTTTTGTCTTTTTACAGAGTTTTCATTTCATAAAAAGTTATTTTGGTAAAAATTTCTTGTTCAGCATTCTAAGGAGTCGGCTTTTGATTTGTGTTAGCTGGTAAAGCATCTTCCCAGCTACCATATACATTCTGTCCATTCACTGGTTCCAAAAAACCAAGATGGCGGCAACAATGATGCCAGACCCTGACTTAAAACGGTAACCAATTGGTGATGTCATGGTGGCTTTGTCCACTTCTTTTTATACAGTCTATGATGGCAAGAGATGAAATGAGGGAAAAGTAGCCAACACATCATATTCAATATGATTCAACCTTTTTGATTAAAAGCCATGTGTGATGTGTTGATTTTAGACATGTTACATCATCCAACTGTTTTCAGTTTCTTTAAGTGAAGACATGCTCACACTGAATGAATTATTAAGAGACTAATGAAGTGGATAGGGAAGTCAATGGGTTAGCAAGTGAAGACAAATGAAAAAAAGGAGAGAAAAGCATGAATTATCATCCTAATTTTCCATTTCTGCAATCAATGCTTATGAAGCTGAAACTGTCATTTTTGGCATGGCGGTAATTGCTTTTGGCCCGTAGCGAACCCTCTGACTCATGAGTGAGAGGTGGTGTAACACAGATGGAGTGTTTTCCGAAGCTCCTGAAAGCAGGACAAGACCTCCATTCAGGTCTTCCTCTCCAACCGCTGATTATGACCAACAACAGAAGTTTAGCGAATGTCTGGTCCAACACTATGTTTTATTCAAATCAAACCTTGATTCAGCCAAATTAATCTGATTGAGATGAAAGCTATGGCTGCAGGAAACACCTTGTCCAGAGAAATAAGTTTGCTTAAGTCAATCCAGGTGGGTCTCAGGAAAGCCAACGGGGAAATTTCATGGCGGATGCATGAGAATGCACCCTCCTGACCTGATTAGAATAAATTATGAAACAGTTCTCTTTCAGTCTTTAAAGATTATGTATATAATGTGATGAAGTTGATCTTAGTTAAAGAAGCACCTCAAAAAAACCCCTATAAAGCTGACATAACATTAGCAGCTGGTGAAAAAGTGCACTTACTAAAGTAGAGTTTTTCTATTTGAGGATTCTTTATACAAGTATTCAACAACATTTCAGAAGAAATACTTCACTATTTACCCCGCTACCTTCTTTAGAAAACAGATTTATAAAAAACACATGATATATTACATATGAATTCATCAATAATAATCCAAAAATATTATGTGATTACTTCTTTTACTTCAGGTAACGACTCTGAGTGCATCTTTCAGAACAGCTAAAAAAATGCTTAACTATGTTTTGATTTGTTGAGCAATTAAATTTTTTCCTGTGTAAAAAGTTACTCTTTTTTTTTTCAAAGATATAAAAAAAAAAGGCAAATGTGACCTCAATGTGTACGTCAACTGAAAACCTTTTGTGTTTTGGTGATTTTATATTTGGAATACAACAGGGAAAAGTCTCTAGAGTTTTGGTTAAATTCTGGGTCTGTAGCAATTCATTTTAGCTAGAATGCTAAAAACATTTGTGTCACATCATAAATCAAACGATTTCCACAAAATAAAAAATATCGGTGTGTCTCCAAACTTGGCAATGATCAAAGGAGTTTTAAAACAAACACTTCATTTCGGAAAATCAAACCAAAGCCCAATACAGCCCACTTAACAGAGTCACTCAACAAATTCAACTAGTCATCTGTGAAAATGGCTGCTGATGAGAACTTCTTATCTGCAGCCAATGATCTATTTATCCCAACTGTATCTGCTTGAGCGGTAATGTATTATTGCAAATGAGGCCAGAGGAGGCCCTTGTGGTTCAGTGAGAGAACAAGTGTGTGTGAGATCCAGTGCAGTATGTAAACTGTTTGACATCAGTGTTTGGGCTTTCTTTATGAGAACATCTGCGGCAGCTGCCCTATAAATTCCCAGTGTTGAGAAAACAGGAACAAAAAGTTCAATTTTTGTATGGCAGTGTACCATGTCGAGAAGCGGACCCAGTCGTGCCTCATCTGCAGCGTCACAGCCAGCGTTTAGGGAAAGTCAAAGCAGGGATGGAGAACTAAGACCGTGTTACTGTGTGTTTACAAGTCTGTTCTACATAGCAACAGACAACCTTAAAGTGAACTTATTGATGGCCACAATATCAACCCCAAAGGACAGACAAAAACATCTCTTCAACCTGCTTTTTCAGAATTTCTACAGACCACCATGTCTTTTGTTGACTAAATAACTTCCCTACTTTCACCTTCTGTCAAGACTTGCATGTCTCTTGACTGTTGAGCTACACTAGTTGACACGATGATGCTTTTGTGATTCCTCTCGAAGAATGTCTTCAGTGTCAGTGCTCTTGCAGCCTCTGCTCTCTGCAGTCTGCAGGAAGATTTTTTTTATTCAGTCAAGGTTTGTGGTTTAATACAGTGACCAAGTATTTGGAATGCTACAGTCATCTTAGCAGATTTTTTCTTACAGTACTTTCTGTAATACAATGCCAAATGGTGCTCTGATCAGGAATTATGAACACATGCACTGGTATTTTATACATACATACATTAGGTTTTATACACTCAAGTTCAAGGTATGCACAGGGTAACCTGGAAAGTTAAAATTTCTTGACAAGACTACCCCAATAGCTACTAGGCAACCATCAGTAAGGCATTATATAAGAATATATAAGTTACATAAAAATGTTTAAAATTATAGAAATAATTTCAGGTATAAAAGGTATAAATAAACAAGCAAGAAAAGAACATATGAGTATCAGTTTTGTTCCTACAGTAAACTGACATGACATTGCAATAGTGCAATTGTTGGCAATTAATAGCAATTACATGTGGGAAGATGATATTTGAAATATAAAAGTATATATAAAATGTAAAGAAATTCATGCATACTGCTCATAATGGCACACAGTGAATGTGGAGCATACAAGCTTCAAGTAATAACCATAAGAAGCAGCAAAAATACATCAACACATATATTTGTCTTTACAAGATCAATTGAAGAGACAACTCTTTTTTTTCTCTCTTTTTTTTTTTTTTTTTTTACATAAATTGCTCCTTAGATTTTATTGTAGCATTTTTATTTCGCTAAATGGAATCAACTTTCGGTTGAGTTCATAGAAAGAAAATTTTGATTCTACCCAGCACTTTCAATACAGTGATCGACAATGAAACGTGTAGAGGAAAGAAAAATTGACTCAATCTGGAAGCATTCATTATTTAAAAAAAAACCCGTATTATTTGAATATTTTTTCTAAAGTTGATGTTTCAATTCTATCTGATCTGTATTGTATCTGAAATCGATAAAACTCGGTAAAATACGCCGAAAGTGCTTCACTCGTTGTTAAAATACATAAACATTGAGCAAGTTGCAGTGGAGCTGCAGCTGGACCTGCAGAGTGCCTGTCTGTGCCCTTTCGCCTTTTCGGGAGATAAATAAACTTAATCGTAAAAGAAAGTAAACTTCTTACTCCGTTTCTCGTTCCGTATTTCTCATGGTTCTTACTTTTGCTGAATGTATTAACTCCGTTAAGCTACTCAAGCTAGCGAGCATGCTACAGTGACTTCTCCTCCACACGGAAAAGAGGATGGCTGCTTCTTCTGCAGCTGAAAAAGGTTTGGAATACGTGTTTGTTGCTACAGCTGGACACAGACCGGTGTCCTTACTGGTTTCCAAACTAACTGGTTATCGTTACTCGTGTGTGCAGCTGTGTTTTTCCTGTGTTAGCAGATTCGTCACATATTTATTAAACATATAACTGGCGATTTCCAGGTCGCATCTCCTATCTACTGTGGATATTATTGTTGTTGTACATCACAACCATCTATACATACAAAGAAAGCACGAAAATATAATGTTTGCAAGTTCGGTTAGAGTTGGATTCCAATTCTCTACAACACAGTTTATTGTTCATGAACCATCACCTCTATAGTCATGGAAAAAATAATTAGACCACCCTTGTTTTCTTCCATTTCTTGTTCATTTTAATTCAATTTTAATGGTACAACCAAAGGTACATTTGTTTGGACAAATATTTTTTATTTTTTTCAGATCTTTATTTAACAATGAAAGAAATACAGGCATTCAGTATATAAACAAGATACACAAAGAAAATTGTTTGGACAAATATAATAATAACAACAACAACAGAAATAGCTCATAAAAGTTAAATTTAAAAGCTGATATCTAGACATTCTCCATTTTTTTATTGATTATAGCCAAAATCGTTATCAAGAAAACCATGGAAAATGTCTAGATATCAGCTCTTAAATATACCTTTAGTTGTACCAGGCATTACAATAAACAAGAAAGTAAGAAGAAAAACAAGGGTGGTCTAATAATTTTTTCCATGACTGTATATGTTTATTAAATATGTGACAAATCTGCTAAATGAGGTAGAAAACAGCTGCACACACCAGTATGGGCACCAGTTAGTTCGGAAACCAGTAAGGACACAGACCGTCTCACAGACCTATTGCCTTTGCTGCTAGAGCAGTTAGCCATATTTTCTTTCAATGGTAACTTAGTTACTCCGTCGAGATTGATTCGATCAATGGGACACAACTCTTTTTGTATAAAATTTGCTCAAATACTATTAGTTTAATGATCTGTAATGCTATAGTGGTAGGGAAATGCATCCAGAATAATTTTATTAAAGATAATTAGTTTGTGAAGTGTTTGTTACAGACAGTTTTACTGGAATTGCATTGCTAGACAAGGCCTTGGCTCAGTGTTTAATTCCTGTCAGCTGACTTTATTAACATACAATGCAACAAGAAATGTTATATAATAATAATATATATTCCTCCTTGCACTTTAACAGGAAATAAACTGGGACAGATTTCGAAATAGATACATTTAAACACGTCCTTTATAACAAAACCCTGGTAAAAAATTTGATTGATTGTGACTAAACACCAGCGGATAAAGTCCAGACAATTTGTGTGCCTTTGGTGATTTTTTTTTAAAGATATGTTTCAAAGAACAGTTAACTAATAACATGTTTGTATTGTTTAATAGCAACATGGCATAAAGGTGACAGTTGTCTGGCCCCTGACCCGAGTGATGGCACCCTGCGAGAAGCCACCATTAAGAGATTAATCTCAACATGTCACAATAATGAAATCACAGCATGGGTGGTGTTCGCAGACCATAGTAAAGATGCAGAAGAGGCGGAGGAAGAAGAAGAGGCTGTACCTGTCTCGAAACTCACAAGACAAGGCTCGAATCACTTCTCTCAGGAGAAACCTGTGTTTCCCAGCAGCATCACCGACGCCAGGTTATGTGTCCCCTTAGAGTTAGGTGGCATTGACGGGGACAGAGTCCCCTACACCATCAACAGGTACCTGAGGGACTACCAGAGAGAAGGTATAAGGTTTATTTACAACAGCTACATACGTTCCAGAGGATGTATCCTGGGGGACGACATGGGCCTGGGAAAAACTGTACAGGTAGACATTGCTGTAGCTGCACATCTTTTTCCACAATTTTATGTCTGCTTGTTTTCTTCACATGGCGCTCTCTCACTTTCAATCACTACACTTCTTTGATCGTATCTTAGGTCATTGGTTTCCTTGCTGCTGTGTTGCACAAAACCGGCACATGGAAGGACATCGAAAACAACAGGCCTCAGTTTCTGCAGAGTCAGATGACCTCCAAGCAAAGTAAACCCAACAAAGTGGGTATTGAGATATGCTCGTTAAATAAAGACACTTTTTAAATCATTAAACTTTTTAGAATAAAAACTAGTACTTTTTTCAAATACCAGGCGCATTACACCAAACGGAAAGCCATGCTCGGTTATAAGAAGTGATTTGTCATCCTTGTGATTTTGATGTTTCCATGTCCTGGTCAAGGTGTTCCTAATTGTGGCCCCACTGTCAGTGCTTTATAACTGGAAAGATGAACTGGAGACATGGGGTCACTTCCAGTCTGTGGTGGTCCACGGGCTGAGGAAAGAGGAGGAGCTTGCTCGCATCAGGAAGGGACGCATTGAGATCGCTCTCACGACCTATGAGACTCTGCGCCTTTGTCTCGATCAGTTTAATAAGTAAGAACCAGGTTCAACACTCACAAGAAACAAATACAAATAACCAAAATTATTATTGTTTTTTTAATACATGCATTTTTTTTATTTCTTAAAAGTTCTGTACACAACATTCAGAACAAGACAGCTTGTGAGCTTGTGGAGAGTCCCAACTCTGGTTCTGAACCATAGATATGCACTGGATGCTGTGTACTGCACCTTTAAGTTAGGGAGAAATTAGTGTACTACATGTTTTTGATATTGAAGCACTGTGAATAAAAGTATATCTTTGGCCTTCCTGCAGCATAGACTGGTCTGCTGTGGTTGTGGATGAGGCCCACAAGATAAAAAATCCAAACTCTCAGATCACTCAGGCCATGAAGAGTCTAAATTGTAAGGTAAGAGAGCTTTATGTTTGTATTAGTGTATAAATGGTGTTGACTATCGTCTGTGTGGATTTACTGATGGTGGAGAGCCCTGGTGGTGTTGCCACCATCATAAAAAGGTGCTTTGCGCTTAGACCATGCTTTTAATGCTAGCTTTTCACTCATCAGATCAGATTTGGCCTCACCGGCACCATCTTACAGAACAACCTTGAGGAACTGTGGTGTGTCATGGACTGGTAGTTTAAGATACTTTTTCATTCTACATATTTTCATTTTCATATTTACAAGAACATTTCAGTCATTTCGTGGCAATGTTTTTTTTAAATTCTATTTAGGGCCATACCTGGTTGTCTTGGCAACTTAGGACATTTCAAGAACACGTTTTCAGATCCGATTGAGCAAGGGCAGAGGCACAGTGTAACCAAACGGGCCCTAGCTACAGGGAGGAAGACTGTCAAAGCCCTGGTGAGGAAGATTTCCCACTGGTTCCTCAGAAGAACTAAAGCTCTCATCAAGGAACAACTACCTAAGAAGGACGACAGGGTAAGATTGGTGAAGTTATATTCCATCATCATAATGTCCAGATGAAGCTGTATGATGTCTAAAAGCGACCGTGAAAGAAACTCTGTGTTGTGTTTTCTCCTAGGTGGTGTATTGCTCTTTAACAGACTTTCAGCAGACAGTTTATCAGACGGTGCTGGACTCTGAAGACGTGATGTTAATGCTGAGGTCTTCAGAGAAATGTCACTGTCAAAGTGGACGCACCCGGGGAAGCTGCTGCTATGAAGTTAGTTAACCACTTTTTACCATTATGTGCCTTTGTATGCTGTGTACCACAATGGTTTAATTGAAAGGGTTGAGCTATTTGAACGACTATTCGACAATGAATAGTTCTGGTTGTGGTTGGATATTTAGTATTATAGCTATAATTTGAAAATACTGTACGTATATACGTATACGTATACTGTATGTATATTTTTGTATGAGAAAAATATGCTTTGTGTGATTTAGGTGAACTGACTCTGAATTGTGTTTTTGCAAAATTGAAAAAAAACAACAAAACATTACTGGAGACTGACCGACCAAAAATTTTAAATATGGGAAGGAACGTTTAATTTTTTCCTTTGAATTACATTATTGGAAAAACTTTAATACAGTTGGAAAAATTAAAGATTGAGCCTCCAAATAATATCAGTTTCTTTCGTTGCAGAAAAACTCAGAAGGTGCAAAAATGAAGACACTGTACTTTAGTTACTTGGCTATATTGAGGAAGGTTGCTAACCATGTAGCACTGCTTCAGTCCACTGCAGGCACCAGCAAGATACAGGTAACAACATGTTGCCCTATAACTGATTCATTATAGTTGTTCATTAGAGCTGTCAACTCCACACTTTTTCCAGACTAAGTTCATACCTTCTAGTCATGGATTTGGTACTATAACGTCTCATTTTTTTTCTTCCAGGAAAAGTTTGTGGGTCGCATCTGTGAGAAGGTATTTCAAAAGTTTCCAGAATTTGTGCAGAGATGCAAAGACGAAGCGTTTGAGGCCTTGTCGGACCCGATGTACAGTGGAAAGATGAAGGTAACATTTGGGGACAAATGTTCAGTCACCTGCTCATTATTGGCTCTTTCAGTGTGGGTGAACATATCTGTGTTCCTTTTAGGTTTTGCAGAAGCTGCTGAAATATTACCTGCAAAAGAGAGATAAAGTGCTTCTTTTCTCTCTCTCAACGAAGGTGAGAGCTGTCTTTGTGTGGGCACCTGGTGTGTGAGTGCAGAGTGCATGATGATTTCCAGTAAGAAAATTATTTGATGCTCACAATGATGTAATGCTAAATGGGTAAGCTTATTGGTTTTAGAGCTTTACACCCGGTCTTATCCTTTCAGCCTTTTGACACAGCAGCAGGCTTGAACACACTCCCTTAATTGCCACTGCTGTTAGTGCAGATGACTTGTTTACAGAAAAAATAGTAGCAGGAGACTTGGTTTTCTCATGACATAGATCAGTCTATATCTTATAGTCTATAAGACTCTCATCTTATAGAGCCCAAACAGCCTTTGGGCTCTATAAGATGGAGCGATTAGAGTTTTAAACATAATTAAAATCTGCACAGTCTAATGGTTGCTGTCACCTGAGACAGTATGATAACATTTCTGGCTGCCATGAGGTCATATTTTCACGGCCAATGTTTTGCTTTTTATGTAACCATAGAGTCCATACAGTTTTGATTGTATAAGACCTAGTATTACGCTTATAGTATATCTATAAATATACATGCCTTCTGTTTATTTTTTATTAAATTTGTTTGTCTAGCCTTTATATTTTATCCCTCATACACATCTTTTATCTTGACCATGAGTAAATTCACACAGTATGATGTTGTTGATTCATTTGTTTCACAGTTTTTTGTTTTGTGTTTTGCACCTGTCAGCTGTTAGATGTGCTGGAGAGCTACTGCATGGCAGAGGGGCTGGACTACAGCAGGATGGACGGAACCACCAAATCCAAGGAGAGAGTCCAGATTGTCAAAGAGTTCAACAACTCCTCTCACACCAACCTCTGCCTGGTTTCTACCATGTTAGTCCAACAATAGCAATTAGATAGAGCACTTAGATTTCATATTTTGCTTTTTTTCAGCAAGTGCTGATTTTAGAAAATATTTAAAACCTTGAATCTGCTGATAACCGTCCCTTTGTTCCATCAGGGCTGGTGGTCTTGGTCTTAACTTCGTAGGGGCCAATGTGGTAGTGCTCTTTGACCCCACATGGAACCCAGCCAACGACCTCCAAGCTATTGACAGGTAGGTTGTGGGCCATATCTTAACTATACACAGCATTGTTTTTTTGTCACAGTATAGCGTACCTATTCTGTTCGGACCGATATCAAAACATAAACATACAGCCTTTTCACTATTTATTTGCGTGATGAATGTGTGTTGACATGTTTGTGTCTCTCTTCAGGGCATATCGTATAGGCCAGTGCAGGGATGTGACCGTTCTTCGGCTGATCTCATTGGGGACGGTAGAGGAGGTTATATACCTCAGACAAGTTTACAAACAGGTACCTGACAATAATGATCACACACAGCTTGAATAATTGTGGAAAAACACTACTTTGCTATAGTTACCATTTGTACTGCCTTTGACAATATTTCCAAATGTGAGCCTACTGGTTTGTGCCACTTTTTGTGCCTCCTTTACCACCTTCCAGCAATTGCAGAGCTCCGTTGTGGGTAAGGAGAGTGCGCGTCGGTACTTCGAGGCAGTGCAGGGTAATGCACTCCATAAGGGGGAGCTGTTTGGGATCAAAAACCTCTTCAAACTGCAGAACCACGGGACATGCCTCACCCACAAGATACTAGAGGTCAGATAGCCTACAAAATGTGTTCAATTTGATTGATGTTGTGTTTTACTGTAGTGTACTGCCAACCACTGATTCAGTTGTTGGAATTACTCTTACTGTATGTGGTCATATGGACTAGTAATGGAATTAAAGAGGCATGTTGCACTTTGGTATTTCAGCTGAATATCAGGACATCAGCTACTCGCCTAAAACACCAAGACAATATAAAAACTGAAAGATAAAGTGTTTTGTTGAACTGTAACTTCATTAAATTGATGTTGTAAAATTAAATGCAGATGTTGATGAATGTGTTGCTCACTTTCACTCTTCCTGCCAGCGAGAGGGAAAAGTGGAGGCCGGTATAATGACCAGCAGCACACACACAGGCGAAGAGAAGGAGGAGGAGGAGGAGGAGACGAAGGGAGTTAGCGTGAGTAACTCTGCCGTTCTCAGAGACCCTGAACACCAGGGCACTCATCTTCCCATCCCTCACTCAGTCTTCTCTCCCAGGTGGCCTACTCATCCTCCCATTCCCACGTGAAACAGGGGATACCTCAAACAGGGACTTTCCTGTCTGTCAGTTAAATTGCAACTCGCACAGTCCCATTTAACTTTTTCTACCTCAAACACTTTTTCTTGTTGCTTCCTCAATTCTTCTTTGTCTTGTGATTTTCCTGTTCTTCTAATGGGTTTATTCCACAGTGCTGCATCTATGAGCAAAATAGCTTCTTCTATGGCAAAATTGTCAAAAAAGACAAATTAAGTTAATTTTAAATAAAGAACGTGGATAAAGGGATAATCTGGGGGAAAAAACCTTCTTGGCAGTATTATGTACCCGCCCTGCTGTTGGCTTTAAAGGTGGCTGTAAAAAATATGTAGTTTCCTCAGAGCAGTTGAGTTCAGGCAGTTACCATAGATTCATAAGGTGTTTTTTTATAGTGGAAAAGTACCAAAAAGATAGATGGAAACCTCTCATAATCACTTCTGTTTTAAGTCGTCATATTTTCAATTATAGTTCTTTACACTATTTTCATGTTACACTTTCATCATCCTCAGACTGAAAAGCTTCATTGAAGTACAGTTTTTGTCTAATCTGTGTTTCCAACATACCAAAAATTGTGTGTTTTCAGAAATATCTATGATGTTTTCTGATGCTTTTTTGCTATGATAACTGAAATCAATAGTAGCTGGTCCTGTTCTCTGTCAGTATGAAACTTTTTTTTTACAGCAAATCATTCACACAAGCCATTAGTATTTAGTACTCATTACAGAAAAAATGTGCAGTGCCATAAATTTTGGGTTGAGTATAACATTGAATGCTCTACACTCAACTCTCAGTATTTTAGTGAAACTAAAGGATGCGGTTCTCTTTGTCTGCTTCTCACTTTCTCTCTGATGCTGTGTGAAACAGCTGGATGTAATTACTTGCGTGTCCTAATGGAAGCAGCAGACCACACTGAAGCCTATCTTCTGCTTTTCGGGTATTTATTTACACAGTGATACCCCTTATCATCCCGTTCCCAGCCATGTCCTTTTTACAGGGCTCCGCTGAGGCCTTTCAGATTCTTTCAAAAATACTGAATACACTGGGGTGCCTTAACACGCACAGAAAGAGGCTCCAGGCGTGTAAACACCAAAATTCACACAAGGACAGCAGAATCGGGGAAGAGTCGTCTAGTTGGCAATTTTGTGCAATTCTATGTTTTATATTCATATATTCATTTCATATTATACTGTGATGAAGGGCTTTTGTCACATTTATTTTTATTACAATTTATTGTTATAAACATCTGTTTTGTATTAGACAAAGACATCTCACATGGGCCACTGAATGATGTTATGAAAATGGAAGTTCACCAATTTGTGCTATTTTATACAATCCTGAATCCAAAAATGAAAAACAGAATACAATGATTTGCAAAACCTACTTTCAATTGAATACAGGAAAAAGACAAAATATCTCATTCTCAAACTTTAAAAAAAATGTATACACACCCACTTCAAATTTAATGCATTCTGTTTTTATTTACATTTTGCAGTGTCCCAACTTTTTTGGAATTGTAATTAAATCTCACACATTGAAATTTACAGTTATCATATTAATTTCTTTCTCTTGTACTACCTGCTTTGTACCCCTATCTGTGCAAATCTGCCCCTTTGTTACTTTAGCGGTTTGTTTCTACTGTTTCATTTAAGCAGCTTAAAGAGATTCCACCTGTCCTGAATGAACCAGCCAAGGAAAGCAGCGGCGCATCAAAGGTCCTCAGAGGAGTGCTGGACTTCAGCAGTGGAAGTGAAGAGGATGAGGAGGAGCAGAGGCTTAAGAGGAAGGTGTCAAACCCCAGTGCAGTAGATGGCAACACGGGTGGGAATGCTGCCTCTGGTCCTGGTCGAATGAGTCTCCTCCAGCACGGTTTCTCCAGGCTCCTTGAAAGGGTCAAAGGAAAACCAGAGTTAGTAGAAGGGGACAGTAGTACAGATATCGAAGACGGCCCATGTGAGGAAGATGCTCAGGATCAAAAGATGGAGGGTACCTCCTCTAGCATTTGCAAGAACTCCAATACAGGAAATGGTGACAGTCTCCTTAAATTGGGAACAAAAATCTTGGACATCTCCAGCAGTTCAGACAGAGAAGACAGGAAGAATGGAGATAGGGGGAGACAAGAGAGGGTTTCTCTGTTGAAACAGAGTGATGACGCTGTAAGAAAGAGACAGGGCTTCAATAGGGGGACAAATAAGAAAATCACAGTGGAGGAGGAAAGTGATGACAATTCTTCACCAGACAAAAAGAGACCCAACAAGCTCAAAACTCCAGTTTCAAAGGTGCAACACTTTGAGGGTTACTCAGATGAATCTGAAGATTTTGACTTTAAGGCAAAGGCAACTCCCAAGGACACTGACAGTGGGAGAGGGAAGCTAGAACTCAACAGAAAACGGCAAAGTGCTACTGCGAGGGGCAAAGCCAGATCCAAATACACGGAACACATTGACACATTCACATCTTCAGAAGATGAATACACACCTGTTAAAAAAGGGAGATCTAGAGGATGTCACTCCAGAGTTGAGTTACTAACAGATCGGCAAAGTGCTGCAACAGTGCACAGGATGGAGAGACAAGCACGGATGCCCAGAGCTGTTTCATTCACAAGTATGAAAAGTCAGACATCCCCGGCTTCCAAAGGAAAGGATAGAAACATCGACAATGTGTTAGGTTAGAATTAATTCCGATTTTTACATGCAAATCATTTTAATGAACTTAATACCAGCATTAATGACGTCTATTATCTATTAAAAGGGGGTGTGAACGAGGTGGTGTACACCCATTCTAACCAGCACGTGGTGGGCGGGAGCAAAGCAGAGCAGAGGATCAGTAGAGCAGCTGTACGAGATGTGTTTGAGCGCAAGATGTACTCTCAGCTCCCAGCCAATGAGCTTCTATTCTCCCAGGAGGTAATTAACCCCTTAACATTGATCTGGTACAGTGATTCTTCAAACTTATAATATACTGGTTGAATATTCTAATCCCAAATTAGATTAGATAAATTGAATTACATTTGAAAGTCTTAACAGGAATATATTTTTTTCAGAAACAGGGACCGGTTTACATAGTAATCCACAGGCCTTGCTGTAAATTGTGCCATTTAGACCCGTGTCTGGCTATATATACAGGTATGCAGAATAAGGCGTGCCGGTGCAATATCAGATGCATGCTTTCTATGACATGTGAGTGGATGTAGCACATCCTGTTCTCGGTAGCTTAACAATTGCTCATATTCATACAAAGGGTTCATAATGAGGCTTGTGGACATCTGTAGTTTACTTTTTTTGATTTTTGTATTAGAGAGATGTTTATTTTTTTTAGATTTGGTTTTGATGTTTGTATGAGGTTTGATACAAATCTCTATTTTTATTGAACTAGAGCCTGTCAGAGAGCCCACCAGACAGTCCGCTTTGCCTACCCTCTACTGTCAGACTGGAGAAGCCAAGCGCGGACCATCCAGTAACCTTTGCCAAGAAGAGTGTGCACCACACCAGACACACCACCTTCATCATTGGGGAGACTCCCCAGGCCATATGCAGGTACTGAAAGAAAATCTGAGAGGGTGAGGTGAAGAGAAAAGAACTGAGGTGGTATCGGTTAGAATAATGCACAAAAAGCTGAGAGGAAGACATAAAGAAAAAGAGCATATTGTTGAAAATGAGATATGATCAATTTGCCATGAGAAGGGTAAAAGATGAAGTAGGGCTGCAAAATAATTGTGTGACAGGGTAATATAAATTGAGTGCTTCAGCTGACATTAACGTCGCCTGGCTCAGGTCGGTTAGGACATAAAAAACAGAATGACTGTCCAGTTCGGGTTGGGCTCAGTTACTGCTATCTCAGACTTGGGTTGAGTTCGTACAGAACGTCCTGAGCTACACTTTAGTAGACCTAGTGATGGCTGAGACCCTGCCGATTTTGCTGTAATTTCCTGGGTGTCACTCTTTGGTCATTAAGCAATAAAAATAACAGACACAGGTCGAAAAAACACAAATCTAGCGAGGCGAAATACCTAGTGGACAAAGCTTGTTCCGAAATGAGAGTAAGGTGCCGAGGAGGAGGGGCCAAGTGTGAATGTTGTGTCTACAAACAGTAAGCAAAAACTCCTGCATAGTATTCCTTTAAAATAAGGGGTCCTGTATTGTTTCAATAGGAATAAATCAAGCAAGCGGATGGAAGAAGGAAAGGCGTGTAAAAAGAGAGGCATTCCTGGCAGTGTAGGGAAGCAGGCCAAAACTAACCACAGATATGGTGTTGAGCGCCCCCACCTGGGCCTCAGGAATTGTGTGTGTTTGTGTTTAGCGAGGGACCACCTCTGAGCTTTCCCTTCCACCTATTTCCCAGCATCATGCCAAAGATTACCCAGTTATGTTCAGGCCCGACAGTGCAGGAGTTTTCCCCTCCACAACCACAAGACCTCCTGAGACTAACCAAAAATGATCGCCCGAGGACTTCCAAACCCACACTGATATACACACATGTCCTAACAAGCATTTACGCACACATACAGACACACAGTACTCAAATACACACCTCTGTCCTGCTGCATCACCTCCGCCCCCTACCTTCCCAAACACTCGTATACAGACACACAGACACCTTTTATGACTCCAATCTCTCTTCCCAGGGGGAAGATTGTATCTGTGCCCAGAAGCTCACCAGGCAGTGAAAATACACACTAGTTATATTGATATACCCTCAATTAACCTTGCTGTTTAATGATTTAAATCCACATGCACGTCGTGTTTTACTGCCGTTACTTTTATTTATTGTTTTTCCAGTGAAAGCCACAAATGGTAATAGCACCACCATAATGCTGCAGTACCACCAGCGACTTTGAAGTATTTCTGTCCCCGAATCTGGTTAGACCAAAGTTTTAATGACTGCCTTGGAGTTCAGGAAAAACACCTCATACTGCATGGCCGTGTGGATATATGAGCCTGAATATGTGGAGAACTATTCATCTTAGGCTAAGGCTGACGGACCCGCAGAATATCTGATTAATAGTATAGGCCTTGTGGTTTTTTAAAGACGTTGTTTAACGTGTGATTTAAAGTACCTTAGTGTATGCTCGCATGTGCCAAGTTCAGGCCTCATGCTAACTATAAGTGTGTGAATATGGTGTTATATTCACAGGATATTAGCTGGTGATATTGGTTATAAAAACATTTTTTTGATGCGTTTTTCACTCAGTTCTGTCTTTGTTTTCCTTTTAGACAGCAACTGGAAGAAATGGCAGAAAAATTTAAATTCTCCTCGGTTCATCAGTTTGCAGAGGAGATTCTGAGAGGAAGCTCAACCCAAAGACTGGTCTGGCTGCAACAATATTACACTTCACTGAACCACCCTGACCTGGCCAAAACAGTCACAAACAGCTTCCCAAAGCTTGATTCAGCACAGAGCTCCTCCTCTTCGACCGCTACCTCCTCAGCATCCACTAAAACAGCCGCAAAATCTCGCACACATGCCAGAACCCCACAAAAGGATGTTCCAAAAGCCAAGAGAAAGCCTAAATATGCTCAAATGTATGAACCTGAACCCAACCCTAAGCCTGTAACCCCAAAAAACAATGTTTCTTTACCACAAATAAAGCATAGAAATCCACAAAATGATGTTCTATCACCCCAGGAAAAGCAAAAGAATGTCCTAGAACCTCTAAGTGATGTTCCAAGCCTTGAGTCAGGGGAGCGGGAGGAGACGGTCTGCAGTGCCAGAGGACATAAGAGGACAAAGAGGGGTAGTGTTTCTAGTTCTGGAGCCGTCAGAGCTGGTGGTGGTCTTGGCTTGGGTCAGGCCAGCAGCAGTGGTCTGGGGTCTGGGGAGGCTGCTGCTTTCATGGACTGTACAGACAGAGATATCCCTTCTTCTCCGTACCTCAGCCATGGCAAGTCTACCACGTTATCCAAACCCACAGCACAGGGACAGGAGCGGACCAGTAGAACTTTTCAAGGTCAGAGAGAATACCCTCAGAACCCTTCTCCTCCTGAGCAGGCCACATCCACCTCTAGCCATCATTCTCTCCTCACTGATCTGATAGGAGACACCTCAATCCTCGACGATCTGTTCAAACCAAAACCCAAGGGTGCACGGCAGAGGGGCACACCAAAAACACCGCCTGAACTCTCCTCTGTTTCACTAAGCTCACCTCTAACCACACCTTCTCCATCCCGAATCACTCCCAATGCTGATTCTGGTTCAGGAGGCCCCATAGACTCTCTGTCCTCTCCAAACAAATCACCCAAACACAAGGTGGTATCAAAGAGCAGTCGCAAAGACTTCTGGGACATCCTGAATGACGGGAATGAGGAGAGCATCAACAGGTTAACAGATCCAGCAGAAGTGCAGAGGGTTTGCAGCAACACTAACTTTACAGCTAGAGAAAGGTCCACAGAAGAGGAGAGCAAGAGTCTCTGGAAGACTAATGATAAGTTCCTCTGGAAGAAATAATACACAAAGAGACAATAGATATTCTTTAAAGTTATTTTTTACTTTTTGCTTTTGCAGTTCTAAGAAAAAGTTGTATAAAAAACCTGGATATTTGAAGCAGGTTTTCCTACCTCAGATTTTGTCATTCGATTTTATTGTTCCATTTTTAAAATGTCATAATTTTTATCTTTCTTTTTTAGAATGAATCATTTGAAATGATTATGTCTTCATGAATTATTGAGTTCCAAGCATAATGCTGACTGTTACTTTAATAAACAGGGTGTTAATCACTCTGGGAATGTAAACCTCTGTATATTTCATGGAAGTTATTGCCCTGTTTATTGCTTTATTTATAAAAAGAAAAAAAAAAGATAATCTGCCTCGTGGTGGAGCACTCTAATTTGTCATCACAGTGTCAACTGTTGAAAAATTTAGCAAAAAAAAAAATAAGTATTCCAATTCTAACATCAGTCTGATCATCACAACCAAATATTCATTCATTTTCAGAATTTACCCTTTAAATGCTATTTTGTCAACATAAAACAAATTTATTTGGAAAAATTATATACTAAATGTAGAGTTAGAGAATTTTTAATTAGGGCCTAATGCTCAGGAGAGCAGGCAACGACCTGCGAGGTCCCTATTGTATTTCGAATGATTTTTTTTTCTTCTTCCCAAATGATCGCATTTTTCACTGCCTGAACATACCCCAAAACTCAACTTTAAATATAAGTCACACCTGGCGAAAAATTTTATAATCTATTGCCATCCTGAATTTTCACCACTAGGTGGCGCTATAATAAAGGAAAGTGCGTTTTGGCTAATAACTCCCACATACTTTATCGCACATTCAAAAACCTTATATCCACGCGTTCACTGAGTTGTGCTGAATCTTGTGATATACAAGGTCTCCACGTTGAGCTGTGGCTCACCAATCAGTCTGCTAGACCACTTTACTATTTGTTTGATTGAGTTTTTATTTTTCAATGAGAGGTTGCCGTCGGGGTGTGTGCGTTACAGGGGCCAGTCTATACCACCCCTATGAATTTCATTGCCTTAAGTGTGATAGTGTGGCCACGGTACCAAATATGAAATTAGACTGCCACCACAGTGCCACCTAGGGGCCGATCAATAAAACCTTAAAGGGTTATCCTCAGGAGGGCATTGACAATAATTGTACCAAGTTTTGTATAATAATGCACAAACTATCCCTTTAATCCTCATACAGTGTCTGAAGGAGGACTCTTAACTGATATGTATAAGTTAGAAGAGGCAGGTAGCAATGGTGGAAAGTAACTATGTACATTTACTCAAGTACTGGACTTAAAGTAAAATTTTGAGGTACTTTTATGTACATTTTATGTAACTTTATACTACTACTCCACTACATTTTGAGACATATATTGTACTTTTTATTCCTCTACATTTAGCTGACAGCTTTAGTTACTTTTCAGGTCAAGATTTAAAATGAAAAACATGATACATTTAAAATGATTACCCATTTTTATAAATTAAACCACTTAAAAGTTTATTAGGTAGTTAAAATGAGCGAAGTGGAGTCATTTCACAGTGTGGTATTAGTACTTTTACTGAAGTAAAGGATCTGAACACTTCTTCCACCACTGTCTTTTTTACTTCTTTACTTTTTTTTCCTTTTTTTTTTTTTACATTTATTTTAGTTTTTTTAATTATTATAATTTTTTAATTTTTTTTCATTATTATTATAATTTTTTTTAAATTATAATTTTTCTGCGTTTCTGCGCATGCGAGGCCTTTCCGGCTTCTGCGCATGCGTGGCCCCACTGCGCTTCTGCGCATGCGCGGCTTTTCGGCGCTTCTGCGCACGCGCGGCTTTTTTTCGCTTCTGCGCATGCGAGGCTTTTTGCCCATGCGCAGAAGCGAAAAAGGCCGCGCGTGCGCAGAAGTGCCGAAAAGCCGCGCATGCGCAGAAGCAAAAAAGGTTGCGCGTGCGCAGAAGCCGGAAAGGCCGCGCATGCGCAGAAACGCAGAAAATATTATAATTAAAAAAAATTATAATAATAATTTTAAAAAAATAAAATAAATGTAAAAAAAAAAAAAGAGTTAAAAAAAAAAAGTAAAGAAGTAAAAAAGACAGTGGTGGAAGAAGTGTTCAGATCCTTTACTTCAGTAAAAGTACTAATACCACACTGTGAAATGACTCCACTTCGCTCATTTTAACTACCTAATAAACTTTTAAGTGGTTTAATTTATAAAAATGGGTAATCATTTTAAATGTATCATGTTTTTCATTTTAAATCTTGACCTGAAAAGTAACTAAAGCTGTCAGCTAAATGTAGAGGAATAAAAAGTACAATATATGTCTCAAAATGTAGTGGAGTAGAAGTATAAGGTTACATAAAATGTACATAAAAGTACCTCAAAATTTTACTTTAAGTCCAGTACTTGAGTAAATGTACATAGTTACTTTCCACCATTGCTACCTGCCTCTTCTATCAGTTAAGAGTCCTCCTTCAGACACTGTATGAGGATTAAAGGGATAGTTTGTGCACTATTATACAAAACTTGGTACAATTATTGTCAATGCCCTCCTGAGGATAACCCTTTAATGTTTTATTGATCGGCCCCTAGGTGGCACTGTAGTGGCAGTCTAATTTCATATTTGGTACCGTGTCCACACTACAACACTTAAGGAAATTAAATTCATAGGGGTGGTATAGAATGGCCCCTGTAACGCACACACCCTGACAGCAGCATGCCCCGACACGCGTGTACTGCGAGGGCCAGTTCAGTACTGCTTGCAGTCCTAGTTTTTATTTGTTCCACAGTCTGTCTGTAATTATCAACTACACTGATTTTAATGAGTGGCATCTAATACAGTTTATTATAGACTTATCATAGGAGATAAGGTTGAATATCCAAAATTTAAAAGGAAAAAAAAGCCAAAATGTATGCCATATGCATTGACAAAACAAAAAATATTTAAGAATGAATAGCCAGAGAACACAAGGGTTAAACAGGGTTAAATAATTATCTATTGATCAACTTATTGTTCCGGCTCCAATATTAAAATACATTATATAAACTATATAGTCTGTTTATGCCTCTTCTGAGCATTTGTGGTGAAAGGTCAGTGTCAATAACAAAACTGTTGCTGCACACGATACAGTCATGGAAAAAAACATTAGACCGTTGTTTTCTTAAATTTTTTGTTCATTATAATCCCTAGTACAACTGAAGGTACATTTGTTTGGACAAATATAATGATAACAACACAAATAGTTCATAAGAGTTTAATTTAAGAGCTGATATCTAGCCATTTTCCATGGTTTTCTTGATAATAACCAAAATCATTATCAAGAAAACCATGGAAAATGGCTAGACAACAGCTCTTAAATTAAACTCTTATGAGCTCTTTTTATTATCTTAATATTTACCATTTGTTGTACCAGGCATTAAAATGAACAAGAAATTGAAGAAAACAAGCGTGGTCTAGTATTTTTTTTCCATGACTGAATGATGTGAAGTGGATGACAGAGAAAACCCAACCGGTTGTAGGCATCAGGCATTATTGTGATTGGATCCCATGACTGCCACCCGGGGACTGCTGGTGGCCCTGCAGAGACACCACTTAAAAGTCCCTAATGGCCGTTACATCTCAGTCACTCTAAACACCTCGCTGCCTCCCACTCCCCAAGAGAGCAGTGTGCATATTGTGTAGATGGTGTGGTTTCCCTGCACACAGTTCTGCACAGTAATCTGATAGTCTGTGGCTCGGCTCAGTTGTGCCGCAAACGCCCCTCAGAGTAGAAACTCCTGCGCTATTAGTGAAATAACAATAAGCAGTTGGAGACTTTAGTGGAGCTGGAAGAAGAGGGATGGCGAGTCGTTTTCACACCAATCCATCCAGCCGTCCTCTCACACTCTTACTTAAGTCTATGGAGTCTTGGGCTATTTTGTCCATTTTTGAATCCTTTTCATCCTGCCTGTATACACCACTTAAAACTGCCTTTTTAGTCATTTTCTGTCTTTTTTAGTCCCTTAGTCCAACATAAAATGTGATTTTGAACCTTTTTTTTAACTTTCAAAACACTATCATGCTCAATAAAAAAATGTAAATGTTGCAAATGTGAACAAAGGTTGCAAATATAACATATAAGAGGGTGACATCCAGTTCTATCATTTTATACCAAATATATTTGACCTTGTCTCCAGTTTTACTTGGTATATCATCATCAAACTGAAACTGGCCTCATAGAGTTTACAGCCAGAACTTTAGAGGTAAATTTACAATAGGGCTCCACGCTGCTTTGTTTTTACGTCTTGATGTGATGAAGAAGTCATGCTTTGGTGCTTTTGGAGACTCTAGAGGGTTTAAAGTATGTTTGAAACTCTGGTGACAGAATAATTTGCACAACTCCAAAAAAGCCAAAAAAGTGACATATCAAACTCTTTGCATGGCTGTAACGTGAAAACAAAGCAAGCCCTTACTGTGTGTGTGTGTGTGTGTGTGTGTGTGTATGTGTGTGTGCGCATGCATGTGCTGAACCTCACAGCTGTGTCTGACCTCTTTCAGCTGTTGCACTGAAGTAAATAGAACCCCAAAGAGCTGCTCTGTGTAAGTGTTGTGTTTTGTTTAGCAGAAACGAGAAAGTGCTGATAGCTATCAATAAACAAGAAAAAGGACTGCGTGCCCCAGCAGAGCATGCAGCTCGGTAAGTAGTATGCGTGCATGTAGACCTTCTGGGTGGTAGATCATGACTATCTTCACACACATACACTGAGGCCACACATCTGTCACACCTGTTCAAATCACAGACGGAGGAGAATAAAAAGCCCTTTCTCTTATCCCAACCCCCAAACCCCTTCCCTCTCTGTTTTTCTCTTTCTGTTTCACCCACAACTGAGATTTTCAGATCCCTATCTGTCTTTCTGTGGTCATAGTCTGGTTCAAGCGAGATAGCAGAGAGGCTTAACATTTTACTGACAATAGAAAGGCTCGCCAACTGACTGACAGTGGTTGGAGGCTAATGGAGGCCAGCTAACATGGCTCAGTGGCAAACAAAGCTCTCTTATCCTAAATGCAAACCACAGGATTCTGTCAAAGCGTGAGACATCCAACCACCATGAGTGATCACTGACAATGCGTCAAGTCAGTCTGATGATTGTATTTTATTTTATTTCATGCCATAGTGCAATTAGCCAAATCTAGAAAGACGTGAGGAATACAGTGTGTTTTTTCACTTCTCCCATTAGTGTCGCCTCTCTTTGTGTCAAGGGCAGGGTGAGAAGTCTGTATATATTTCCTGCCACTATAACCTGGCTGTCTGTGAGTCTGTTATAAACTGGACAGTCAGACAGAGCAGCAGAGGGGTGGCCCTGGCAATGTATGTTTATTTGCAGAAGTCAGGCTCTGACACGTAGTTTGATTTGATTTGTAAAAAGCTGTGAATGAGTGTTGACCCATGCTGACCCGGGCCTCCAGTCATCTTGGGCTCAGGTTTCCATGCATTCACTCTGCAATGTGTTAGGAAGGTCTGCAGACTGTTGCTGATTGAGAACCAGCTCTTGTGCAAATGCATAAAAAATGTAAGTCCCTATAACATCAAATATTCATTACTAAATAAGCAACAAGTTAAAAATCTTAAAGACACCATTTAGAAACAATTCTCAAGCTAATCCTTCATTATGTGTCCCTGTTAATTGTTCATCACTTGGGATATGTACTCTTATACATTTTGTTGTACTTTTAAAGCAGAAGCCCTCTATTTTCCTGTAAAACATTACAATATATATTTTTTTAATTCTGGGGTGTATAGATACAGTACAATTATCATTTGGGACTGTCACTAGGGATAAACATGTCAGTCACATCAAACCACAACTTTCCTCTTAGTGATTCAAGTCAAATAAGCTTGTCTAGTGGACAAGAAATGGCTTGATGTGCAAGCAATTCAAGTGAGGTTTTTTTTTATGAGTTTTGCCCGTTAAAGGCAGTTCATATGCAATTCAAATGTTTTCCCGTTTCAGTCTTCATCATCTGATCTGATATTTATCACATATGATTTATGTAAGGTTCAATGTTATATTGTTGGCTGGCAATTATATGACAATGCATCTCCGGTGATGTGAAGCAATGCAAAAGCAAGGTAACAAGTAGTGTTACCACTTACTTTCTCTAGGAACTAATGCATAACTTTTCCTTCTTTTAATTAATGAGTAATGTGTAATGCTTTACTTGTTTCTAGTAATATTGGTCATTAGTATGTATCCTCCTCAGGACAGCTGTAATAATGTGAGTATCATTAAAACTTGTATTTAGCAGACCATCATAGGTGTTTATGAGGGAACAGGATAAACAGTTTGTATCCAAGGCCTATGAAAAACTTTTAGGTGACTCAGCAAGCAAACAATGACATTAGGGGGGTGCAGAGTCCTCCTGTTGTTACGGTAACAGGCCGAGGAGGTCTCTAAATGTGAAAAAGAAGAACCCCCCCCCCTCCCTTCATTAGGAAATTACACACCATTTGCCCCTCATTCCTATCCAGTTACCCAGGCAACTGTTAGCTGTAATTTGGGTTAATTCACTGGCTCCTGGGCCCTTCCGTTCCCCATTGTGCCCGTCCATAAAAGAGATATAACACAGATGCACACACACACGCACACACACCAAGTTCTGATGCAGTAACACACACAGTAAGAGAGACTAATCCTCATTTTGTTTCCTTCTACTCTACACGGCTGGAAATAGACTGTGCGTGTGAATATCAATGAAGGAAAGCTTAAATCTATTCATTCCCAACACCTGTACATAGCTGCAGGAGAGAGTTAGAGGTGGAATTATACACAGAGCTGCATAGTTGTTAAGGGTCCTATATCCAAATTTTGCACAAAAAGACACTTGTCCCCTGTAAACCTGTCCTGTCTTGAAGGTGGAAGAGACGGAGATGGAGGGAGGTCCAGTCTATTGGTCCTTTCAGAACAAAAGGAATGGAAAATTGTGTGTTTTCCCATGGGGTAAATATTGAGAGAGCAGAGATATAAACGTACGGAAGAAAGGCTTTTCTGAGCCGCCTGGCTCTCTGTTGCACTGCCAAAGGCCTGTGCGTCACTTGATCCATTGTTTAGTGTAGAGAGGTCTCGGTAAGCAAGCGGCTGCCTCCCTGCTCCAGCTGCAGCCTCTCTACTGTTTATGTTTGCAGGGCCCTTCGCCTTGAAGTGAGGCTATACAAGCAAAGCCTAGCCATATGTGAGCACTGGGCCGTCAGAGAAGTCACTAGCCTTTTCTTTTCGCTTTTCCAGTGCATCCCTCTTTCCCCTTTTTTACCTTTTCTCTTCCCTACCTTCCATCCTCTGTACCTCTCTCCCTCTAAATTCAGCCCTGCTAGCTTTCCCTTGCTGACAGTGCAGCCCGTCCCTGACAGCCTGCTCTTTTTGGAGAAGATGAAGGGTTGGAATTATCTTCTTGAGTTTCAAAGACCTCCGTCCTGGATGGGAGAGAAGTGGTAGGTATTATTACTCCTGTGAGAAATAATTACCCCTTAAAAACTGCTCTCAGAGAATGAATCTCCGTGTGCTCGGCAGCAAAGTTTGAGAGACAAGGTGGTAATTATGTCACAGAAATATTTCAGCTAGTATAAATATTAAAATATTTATACTGGTGTGTCATACTGACAAGCACAGCACATTCACGAGATGGAAAACATTCAGAGAGAAAGCCACTGAAGGAATTATGGAGTCAAAAACGCATAGTGTACAGTATGCAATTAGTTATTGGAGTTTTATAGCTTTCCGATAATTCACTCAAATGTTTTTGTTGGGAGTTCAGCATTAGTTTGTGTTGGGTGGGCTTTCTCGATTCAACAATTATAACTACAATTGGATTTTCTTTCAAGTATTAAGGTGAATGAGTTCCAGTCTTAAACTTAAACTCCTGGGTCAACCTGGAAAATAATTCCTGAGGCGGCTTTAGTGTGTGCATGTGACTGAAGGTTAGTGGTCCTGACCTTGGCTCCTGGGTGGGCTGCGGTGGCTGTGTGCTTGTCTTGGATCATCTCTGGGCCCTTCTGTTTACTGAAACAACAAGCAGGCAGTGTCCAGGGAGGAGAGAGGAGTCACACAAGGAGCATCCTCAAAGGCAACACCTCTCTCCTTTTCTTTCCCCTGCTCAAACACACACATACAAATACACAATCTGCATGTAGAGACTGTCCTCGGAGCCGTGACCACCCACATAAGGTATGGTCACCCAGTGAAATGAAAACAATGATTTTCCTTTGACCCATTTCTTAATGAATCTGTCATCTGCTAGAGGCGTTAGACATGTTGAATCTAGTTTGACCTAATATTGTGCTAAAATATGATCCCATTGATGGTAAAACCATTATTCAGTGAGTGCAGTAGAGAAGCTCTCCCACATTGAAGCTCTGTAATGGAAGAGAACTATCTTGGCTACCTATAACCTGCTATTATGAAAGCAGTAATATTGACATATCAACTCTGAGACCCTCATTTGATGTCGGAAAGACTTTAAAAACAGTAAATTAAAAGATGTCATAAATGTGTTTGCTCCACTAAATTGCAGATCACCTCAGGTGAGGAAAGTCCTCGCTCTTAAGCAACCAGGGTAAACAACTTTTGATTCCAGCTGCAGGTGACACATGCTGCTCAGACTGCGGCTTTGAAGGAGGTGCAACTGGAGGAACATTACAGGTAACACACCTCCTGGAAATTCCCAGTGGTGGAGAGTAGTGGTTTGCATTAAATTAAACTGCTACTTCAGTTCACTTACTATACTTGGCCTCTGGCAGTAAGCAATATACAAATTATTGTCCTCTTAGTTTGGTTGGTATCTCCAATTTCTTCTTATTTTGTTAGCACCCACTGATTTCTGAGATGTATTCTTTTTCTATCCTTTTTTTGCTTTTTTTTTTATAGGTAAGAAAACATGTATGGATGATTGGAGAAAAACAGTCAAAAAATTGTTTGTCCAATACACAAAAACATTTTAGCATTATTAAAAATGCATGAATATCACAGTTGATAATCAAATTTAGATTATTTTAAATTGTTGTAATACTTATATATTAGATTACCATATATGTCAACAGAGTTTTTGATTTTCCTGTAAAGCCAGTCCTCACATTCCATCAGTCAGTCACGTTTTCTTTCTTTATTTACCAGTATGTCAAATTCACAACTACTAAAGTTGTTTTTGCTACAGTCTTTTTTCTGTTGTGGCCAGATTACTTGCAAAGGGAACAACACCTGCCCTTATATCGTGTTTAGGGAGTGTAACATAATAAACAATTGTGATCAAGTGAGATTGATTATTCAGCAAAGAAAATGTATGAGAGATTTAAGAGAATGTTGCTGCATGAAGCCCATCGACCTTTCTTCCTTTTTTTCTTCCTTTCTTTGGCAGTTAATACGTTATTTCATGAGAGACAGTCCTGAGATTAACTTTGCTGTAGTTGTACGGTGTTCAGTGGGAACTAATTAGTAACAACAGACATCACATCTGCTCTACAGAAATATTTTCAGTGTGTGAGGCTCAATCATTTTGTCTCTTCACTTACCAAAGTGAAGCAGAGACTGTTTTTGATAAGATACAGGCGTAGATCATCAGTCAGAAATAATCTGAGCCTTCATCTGTTAGTCTCTCTCGCTCTCTCTCTCTCTCTCTCTGCCTGATCCATTTTACAGTGACCAGTGAAACCTTTTTATTTGGTGCCCTCTAGTGGCTGCATTGAATGTTACAAGATCACAGGAGTAGCTCTCAAAGGAGACTCGACTGTCAACAGCCTCTTTCATCGTGCCAATAATATGCCAATAATTCAAATGAATAGACATCTTAATAGATCACCATTAACTTTGTTTGTCATATAGAAATGATGAAGGCATTTCAACGGTCTCCGGTTAAAGGATGGTCTGTGCTGAACTTGTCAAGGTGATAGGCAGTGGTGGAATGTATTTAAGTAAATTTACTCAAGTACTGTACTTTTAAAGTATGTGTACTTTAGTATTTCCATTTTATGTAATGTTATACTCCTATCCCACTACATACATTAAAAAAAAAACATGATCCACTTAAAATGATCAGACTTTTTTAAATAATCTCCTAACCTTTTATTTATGTATTTTTTTTTAACAAAAATAGAACACTGCTTACATAAATGCATCATTACAAATTTAATATAAATTAAATGAAATTAAAGAATATATTTAAAAAATCTAAGTTGAGCCATTCTGCATAACAAGCTTTTCTTCAGTAAGTTTTAATTGAAGGACTTTTACTTGTAGTGGAGTAATTTCCGAAGGTACCAAACAGTATGGTATTAGAACATTGTTAAGATTTGAAATCTGATTCTGAATTTGAATACACCCCATCCCATCAGTAATTGTTTTTCTAGGCCACTCTCACTCCCACTGTCACTCTCAGGACACAGCCATGACTTTTCACCTGCACTGTTAAGTTGCACAAATAGAATAGTGCATGCACAGAATGGCTAGCAGACCCTGAGGAGATATTTTCTGAATTTTAACAAAAATGTATTACAATTTCAATCACAGAATACAGCTTAAAATGTTTGAGTACCAAAGTTTTGATCACATTTTGTCTTTCCAAACAAGGGGTATTTTTATTTCAGGCACTACACACACATGCACAAAGAAAAAAGCACTACCCCTTCAGACAGACAAATCTTGCCATTCAGTCAGACATTACTGAAACTCCGAACTTTTTTTTTTTTTTTAAACTTTTATTCTTTAAGTGGACACCCAATATTTTTCAAAATCACTAAATTCTGAACTCAAAGGCTGTAATTTACAATTTAATGAAATGGTGCAACAATAATTTAAAAAAGCTTAGGTTTATATAATTAATTCATTATGAAGATCATAATGTCAAAAGATAACACACAATATGTTTTCAAATATGCAAGACAGAGTGAAATATTGTGTTTTCAACCTTAATGATTTAAAGGAGCCGTGCACAGGATTTAATGCCATCTAGCGGTGAGGTTCCAGATTGTAACAAACTGAATGCCCCACTGCTTCGCCTCCCTTTCCAAGTGTAAAGGAGAACATATGGTGGCCTTCAGTTAGCATGAGGCCTTCTCTACTTCTGAGCTGTGTAGCATGACGGTTTCTGTGGAAGAGGGCAGGCTTCCTTTGTAGAAATGAAGGGCTTATTCAAGCTAATGGAAAAAAGATTCTTAGTTTAATCCAAAAGATCCTTCTATACATTTACAGATAAACGTTCATCAATGTAAAGCATATAAAGGTCCATTCAGAGATTACCATTCACATACATATCAATATTCCATAATACAGAAACCATACATGTTGGGCCCATTTTCATTTTATGGGCCATTATATATATATATATATATATATATATATATATATATATTCCTTTGGCTTGTAGTGTAATAATATATGTAATTGTATTATTGTATTATTGTAATATGACATTCTCAACTGCTTCAACCTCACCCAACATGTAAATTTCCCCACCAACTGCCGTGGGCACATTCTGGACCTTGTTTGTTCCACTGGCCTCAATATTGACAAGCTCTCACACACTGACCTCACCATCTCCGACCACCTGACCATCATCATCGACATCAATATACCCAGTCCCCAACCAAAACAAAACCGCACATAACCTTTCGCAACCTCAAGTCCCTCTGTCCAACGTCCCTCTCCACATGCATATCCAACACCATAGCTGACTCCACCCTCCCTGAAAACCCAACTCCAACAGACCTCGTCAATCTGTACAACCACACTCTGTCCACCTGCCTCAACCAGCTTGCTCCCATAAAAACAAAAAAATGTCTCATTCACTCACTCTGCCCCCTGGTACACTCCCAAACTCCACCAACTAAACAGAGCAGAAAACTGGAACGCCTAAACAAAAAAACTGGACTCACTGTACACTACCAAGCCTACAAAGACCATATCCACATACACAAGTCAGCACTCCCAACATCGTAAACTCCTCCCTCACCTCTGGTACAGTTCCCTCCTGTTTTAAGCTTGCTGCCATCACACCCATCCTCAAGAAGCCCAGCCTGGACCCTGATAACCCTGACAATTTCAGACCCATTTCAAAACTCCCATTTCTATCAAAAATACTCAAACGTTCTGTTGCTGCTCAACTCCAGCACTACCTCTCCTCCAACCAACTCCACGAAACATTCCAATCTGACTTCTGTACCCACCACAGCACTGAAACCGCTCTACTAAAAGTCACCAACAACCTTCTACTCACCTCTGACTCCGGCTCCCTCAGCATTCTCCTCCTCCTCGACCTCTGCGCCACTTTTGACACCATCGACCAACAGTCCTACTCAGTAATCTGAAATCATGCATTGGCATCACTGGCTCAGCACTCTCCTAGTTTAAATCCTACCTCTCTGACAGATTTTACTACATCTCCATCAATAACTGCAAATCCCATATCATCCCTGTCTCACAGGGTGTCCCCCAAGGCTCAGTGCTTGGTCCCCTCCTATTCATCATTTACATGCTACCCCTTGGTCACATCATACGGCATCACAAACTACAATTTCATTGCTACACAGACGATACCCAACTCTACCTCTCCACAAAAACCATCACTCCATCACAAACTTCCTCAATGACATAAAAACCCGGATGAACAGCAACTTTCTTAACCCATAAGAACCCAGACCCATTAATCCTTAAAGTAAAATTATTGGGGATATACCACAGACCAAGTGAACCACATAGAACACATTTATGATGTTTTAATTTAAAAATAAATAAATCTACCCCTAAATGTCAAAGATCAGTGATATGACATTTATGTTAGATTGGGCATTTATGGAAGTTATGTTTATGATATTTCTTATTTTAAAATAAATAGACACCTTTTCTGCTCACAGAAACACAAATTTGCCTTTTTCTTTGCATCTCCACAACATATATCGAAATTGTGACAGGATAGGATAGGATTATTTTTTGTTTATATTTGGTCAAATGTACTTAGATTAGAATTAGAATTGTTAAATGGGTTTAAACTTAGCCTAGTAACAAAAAAAGCTTTTTGAAATTAGCTACTTTTCCACATTTCTGTTTCCAGTCACACACATATTTTGGAGAAGTCACTTCCTGTCACAGCCACACAGTGACACAGTCTTGCTAAGGGATTTAATGAGTTAAGGTGAAGCATAAAACTGAATATGGGAGATTCTAGAAGATTTAAAGTGTTTGTTACACGCGTGTCACCGTGGGTTCTTATGGGTTAAACTTAACTGCAACAAATTAGAAATCATTATCATTGGTCCCAAATCCCACCTCCCCTCTTCCCAGGACTTCATCACCCTGAATCCAACTCTCTCTTTCAAATAACACATCAAGAATATCACCAAAACATCCTTCTTCCACCTCCCCCAACATTGCACGCCTTTGTGTAATGCCGAAACACTAATTCATGCTTTCACAACCTCAGACTGGACTATTACAACAGCATTCTCTACGGCCTCCAATCTTCAAAAACTAGAATATGTCCAAAACTCAGCTGCCCGATTGCTCACCCACTCCCACTCTAGAGAACACATCATGCCCATCCTTTAGCACCTTCAATGGCTCCCTATCCAGCACCGAATCCACATCAAGATTCTGCTCATCACCTACAAAGCCCTCAATAACCTTGCTCCCCCATACCTCACAGATCTCCTCCAGCGTCACTCCCCCATCCACAACCTCAGATCTTCAAATGCCAATCTACTGACCCCCATCACCAGGACCAAGCACCACACCGTTGGCGACAGAGCCTTCTCCACTGCTGCCCCAACCCTCTGGAACTCCCTCCCTACTCTCATCCACAATTCAGACTCACTCCACACCTTCAAAAATCAACTCAAAACCCACCTTTTCAAAATAGCTTACAAGACCTAAACTCATAATGTCTCATCTCTGTTTAGTTTTTTTTTTTCTGCATTTTGTGTTTGTGTGTGTTATTATTATAAACTGATAAACCTACAATATTACTATAGATTTGCTTTTTTTTGTTATGGTATTTTAACTGTTGTTTACCAGCTGAGATCATTTCTTAATTCCTTGTCTATAATTCCTATCTTTTGTTTTTCTTTAGCTGTTGTTGTCACGAAAGTACTGTACCTGGCTCAGTTAGTATCTTATATAATGGATAAAGACTATTCTCATGTAAGGATGAGTTATTCTTTATCTTTTTCAAACAGACATGCCAGGCATGGATCATCTAAACTCAGGGTCACTCTGACCTCCCCCCTCTCCCGCTCTCTCTTTCTCAAGCCACTTTTCCTTTCCCTGCGCTTTTCTCATGGGGAGGATCATTCATCACGGCTGTCTAAACAGCCCGGTCACCACATGATTAGTGACTCTTTTAGGTCAGACATCTCAGTAGCACATACTAATTCAAATGGTCTTGTGTGTCTGTTTCTGCATATGTGCACACACAGATGTTTGTGCATGCTTTAACCAATATACATCATCCTGTAAGCAGCGGGCTATTAAACCCACGTCTCCAGTGTATTCTCATTTCTCAGGAACCATGAAAAGGCTCATCAGGTCTCTTCCGCCCCCAACTGGTTTTGTGGATATCAGAATGGTGACTGACACCACAGTGAAGTCGTCTGGTGGTGTACTCATCTGATCAAATGTTTCCTCCATCTCAGAGGGGATACTAATGACAGTTACAGGTGTGTGTGTGTGCGTGTTTGTGTGTGCGCGTGTGTGTGCGTCTTACAACATTGTGTGTGGAAAGGTGAATAACAGAACAAAATAGTTCCTTCAGTTCAGCAGATAAGGGCCAGATTTGTTCATCTGATTGTGTGTAACTGTTAAATGAACATAAAGATATGTTATGGCGTCCATGTCACAGCTAACCATGCAGCATCAAAAACAATTAGATCAAAATCATGAGCAACTGCAGTTGCATTATAACTAATATTTCTTACTTACTTATAGAAGACGTATTGTGATTTTTTTTTTTTTTAAATCTGCATTTGTGCACAATCATTTTTGTATTTGTGTATGGTCACACAAACTGCTTCAATGTTGGAGGGCTACAGCAGATGGATGGTGTCCACTCAAGTGCAATTTGACTGCATCGTAGAGTTCACAAAACAGTTGATCCTGCAAAAAAACAGCAGCTATTATCAACCATCTGATGAGGATGAATATTTAAACTTTTGTTGTGTATTAACATGTAATTTCAGCTAGTTTATTATAAGAAAAGCTAGTCACTAAATCTGCTCTCTCACACTGAATCTTCGAATGACTTGCAGATTAATTGAATTACATAGTCTGTTTTCCTCATATCTTTATTTTCTATTTTCGTATAAAATATATTCCAACCCACAGTGACTGCAGGCTTGTGAAACTAATCAATCATCCCCATGCTCTGTGATTGTGCACCAGCTATAAGCCCTTTGGTAAGTGCAGACTAGATTTTACTGTGTTGTATCCCAGTGATATGACGCAATATGATACCGCAACTTCTTTTGCATATTTTTTTATGCAAGCCAAACAGAGCAGAGTTGTTTTTTCAGCAGGGGGGATTAAAAAGTAAAAGTAGACTTTATAGCTGCACAGTTGGATCACATTAGATTACACCGATGTACCTAATATAGTGGCATGTATGCTCCTATAATGCTCAAGTAGACTGTACTCTATATACAGTATATGTACACTTGGAATAAAGCAGAATTAAATAATCATTCCAAACATTAACTGAAGAAAATAAAAGCATTATTGAAGGAGCTTTTCTGAAGAGGGCTTATCCACAATTTAACAACATAAACATATAAATGGAAATATGGGTCGAAATAAGCTGTAGCTGTAGCTGTCTCGTAATCATATGTTACATCATGTAAATACCCAAGCCAAACGTCTTTAGATTGTTGTTCTTGGTTATTCATTTACCATTTTCCAAAGCTTGCCTTGCTAGCCCATCCCTGACACAGTCTTGTAGGCTTTGTAGCGCAAACTCTGAGTGCAAAATCTTGAGAGGAACAGAGCTCATTAACAAGCCCTATATGTTCACAAACACAGAAAAACACATACACATTAATAATCACAGACAAATCAATCTCTTGCCATGTTATTGGTATTATTTGGCAGCATCAGATTATAGTGCCTTACCGCTATTATGTGATTGACAGTGCCGTTTGTTTTGTCTCCAGCTCTAACATACTGCAGGGAGCCTTTGACGAACTCTTCTGCAGAGATGGTAAAGAAGTTGGTTCTTTGGTAACCTGACAATTTAGTGGAGACTCCAAATGGAGCCACTGCCTGAGTGTTAAAAAAACAAACAGTTAATATTAACTAATTTACTCTGGCCCTGATTTAAAGACCTTGAGGTAGAGTCTCATAAGAATCAAAGTACCTGTATAATAATCCCTTTATCTTTGTATTCAGCTTGAAGACCTTGAGAAAATCTGTCCACAAACACCTATAGGAGCACAAATTAGAGCATGGGTGATCACACAGCAGGATTTAGGAAAACTAGAGGTGTAATGGTGATGCTGTACTTACCTTAGATGCAGTATACAGGGTGTACAGCGGATATGGAACCCAGGCAATTCCTGATGAAATATTTATAATCAAACCTCTTCCCCTGTAGTGGCAAAAAAACCCACAACACAGTTTTACATATGTGGCCAAAAATGCAATATAAATCAGAATGTTAGGATTTTATCATATATACAGTACATCAACAATCAAGAAAACATGGGTAGGGAACCTGTTATCCATGCCTGGAAGGACTATTTTGCACATCTGGGGGAAAAAAAGAAAATAAAATCAGATCCGAGACAAAACTAAAGGTTGACAGAGTTAATTTGTTTGGAAATAAACAAAGAATCCATCACTTGGACTTACTTCATTAACAATGTTGCAGCCCTCAGTCTGACAAAAACTATGTAGACTATTGTCTATTTGTTGACTTGATTAAAGTCTAAGGACCAAATCATTGTTGATAATATAAGTGATGGACAGAAATTATGAACTAGAGTTAATTTATATGAGACAACGTAACAGCAAATACACACTCTTACCTTGGCCATAGTTTTCACATTGCAGCTTATCACCGTTGTAATTGTCTGAAAGCATTAATAAACATGTGTAACCTTTCTGTGGTGATAATTGAGACATAATTAATGTCAAGGGGTGCATGTAGTTAAAGGTACTATGTAAAGGAATTTACATGTATTAGTTACTTTGTATTGCCAATATGTGAGCAAATTTTTAATGTAACTTAAAAATTGAGACCTTCCCTAATTGTTTTGCCAGGGGGGAAAAAAACGACGCCCATCACCACGCAAAGGATACAAAACCACACACAAAGGTTTCATCTAATGAGTGTTCTCTACATCAGAAAAGAGTGATAGGCTATCTGGCTAATCTAAACCAACTGTGACCTTAACTTAGTTGAGGTTAGCTAGCTAGCTGTAATTAAACAGTGTTCTGGATGTAATATTAGTTGCTTTGTGATATTAGCGAATAAAGTGATTTGCAAACAGCAAGCAAGTTAGTATCATGAGTTGTATATTTTATAACTTTGAAGCAATTTTGAGTTTGATAATCCTGTATGAATAATTAAGTAAGACAAACGTATCGCTGCCACACAAATGGCTCAGTATCACGTTAAAACGTGACAAGTTTCACGTTACTTCATGACAATAATCTTTTCTGTGGAGCTAAAATAGTGACAGTTAACTGAAATATTGAAAATAAAAATTGGCACTGAAAAATGTTTAACTGAAAAATAAAATACACACACTGAAAAATTACAATCTCACAATCATGTTATGTTATTTCTTTTATATATATATTTATGCTTTATGATTGTTTTTTCAATTTCATCTTTACATTTTTTCTTGATGTCTTTTTTCAACCAACGAGGAGGCTTTGATTTGCATATAATTTGCATTTTAAACATACTGGCGAGAGCGCACCTGTGACTGCCATGACCCTCATGACCATAGACATAATAATCATTATTATGTCGTCGAAATTTACATTTCATTATTATGTCATTGATATTTACATTTGCACAACAGTTAGTTAAACCTCCACAACATGTAGGCTAGTCATTTGTGCACATCGTAGTAGCAGTTTCTCATTCTTTCCAACAAATTACAAATGCTTTTGGACATGCATCAATTGCTTTCCTACAACTATCTGCTGTTTTATAACATTATATTTGTCATGTCAGTCAAAATTAACTATACTTGTGAATGCTGAATAGTCATTCCATCTAAAACTAATATTCCTCATTTCATTTAAAAAAAAAATAGTTCAACAAAAATGTCGAACTATTTGTCAAAATCTGTCAAGCAATTTGTATAAAATTTTTTAAATCTTTATTTTTTTTACTGAAAATGTCTCCGGAATTGATTACATTTCTCTCAGGTGAATCTCAGCTTTCAGATGAGAAGGGCTGTGTGAAGCATTAGTTGCAACCAATGATAAGCCACTTCTCTACAATCAATCAGAGCTGAATCCCATAAACCCATAAACACTTTACCAGCATATATGAAACAAGCAGGACATAGTGTGTACCATTCCTACAATACTGTGACACTGTACTGTGCACAGCTCTACCCAAAGGGAGTTTATGTTTGTGGGAAATAAAGGTTTTTTAAAGGTGTTTTTTTCCTTTTGCACAATGCTGTAAACAAATTAGAATTGAAAAGAGCACATGCAAGAAAAATGTGTGTTGTACTCAGTTACCTCATTAAATAGAGTAATGTGTAACTTTACTGTAGTTTTCAAATGGCTGTGCAAATAGTATATAGTGCTGTCTTGAGCATGTTCAGGTAATGTCACCAAGATCTGACTTTTTTGCATTGGAAAACATTTACAGAGTAAACTGTCATCTTGATGTCACTGACACTTTCATTGACATAAATACTTGCTTTTGAGGAATGGGCTATCCATTTTGAGCAAGTGACACGCTTTTGCAGGTTATCAACTGGTTTTGCAGTTTGAACGAATTGTTTTGAGAAATTAACTGCTGTGCAAATGTTATTAGTAATGTGAGTAAATTTTGCAGTGAATTAGCTGCGGCGCTAGCAAGCAGCTGCAAACAGCTAGCGGCTAGTGACCGACAGCTCCGTCACCTGACACTCAAAGATGGGATGAATTTAACCCTTTGATACACAACATATAAACACCTTCTAATGCACAACATGGGTAAAAAATGACCCGTATTAATTTCCCATGTTTTTAATGCTGGCTGTGTGTTTGAATATCTTTTTTATTACAACAGACCATTATATCCATTTTTCCTTTCATACTTTATGAAGAAAAATAGTTTTTGTGTTATTACATTCAGTTTAGCCTACACACGGGTCAAAAATGATCTTGTGCATTAGAAGCGTAATGATACAAAAAGTGATACACTAAATTAACAATTTATGTTTTATGTTTAATTTATGTGTAGCTATGTTTGTCTTATTTTTAAGGTTTAACATTACATTGGAAAATCACATATTTTAACATTTGAGACTTATTAGAGCCACCAAATAATAATTTTGATTGGAAAAACACCAATTTAACAAAATAGGATAGTTCATATTTGTGTCTTCTTTGTCAGGTTTTAAATTGGTGATTGGTGACTTGGTGACCCTTTGATGCACATAAACACCTTCTACATGAGTCAAAAATGACCTTGTGCATTAGAAGCGTAGTGATAAAAAAAAGGGATTTTAATCAAAAAGTAAAAAATGAAAACAAAATATTAGGACCTATGATGATCAAAAACAAGTTATTTGAGGGAAGCCTGCAATACTGAATGATGAAATTAATTTATTACAAACATATAGAACATAAAAACTCTATTAGGTCACTTTAGACCATGTTGAGCATCAAAGGCTTAATTATGCAAATCACACCCTCCTCGTCCCTCCCCTCAAGCCCCTCCTCTCCACGCCAAAAGAGTGACAGAAAGTTGAAACTGAAAAACCAGTGACATAGTAAAAATCCTGACATAGTTTAAAAGAAACTGTCATTGAAAAAAGACAGACATCAAGAAAAAATGTAAAGATTTAATTTGAAAAACCAATCATAACACATAAAAATATAAAAATTAACATTAACATAACATGATTGTAAGATTGTAATTTTATTTTTTCATTTAAACATTTTCAGTGCCAAAACTTTTTGTTTCACTTTGAAACACTTTGGTGAGTAACATTAAATGTAAACAGCAATAACTTTGCTTTACAAAAAAAACAGGACATCCTAATACTACTAACAAGGCACCACTGACCTGGTCCAGCTCTTTCTGCTCAAGGAATCTCTTGGGGACCACGCTGGGCAGCACGCCTACATTATTAACTGGGGAAAAAAATCTGGTTTCTCTTGTGTGTGGAAGCAATTAATGTTTCAATTATTAACCAAAATGTAAAGTAAAATCAAACCTAAAACTCCAATGTTGAGGCCTCTCAGCTGATCCTCAATTTCACTGAAGGCATTTTCCTTTGAGAAGTCTGTTGCTACGACTTTCACCTTCTGCCCTGTGGTATTACCTATAAGTAAAGAAAATGTGGAGTCAGCAATACATGATAAATCATCTATTCTTACAACTCTTGTTTGTGAATGTAATCTGAATTTTAAATGTAAATACAGGAAGCAAGTTTCTACCTATTTCCTTGGCCACTTCCTCTAGTTTCACTTTGGTTCTGCTCATGATTACCACGTTCATTCCTTTCTTAGCCAGCTGAGGGAAAAAATAGTGCCGTTATTGGCAGTTAAAGGCAGTACGTTAAAGGTATTTATTACCACAATGGCTATTGTAACAATAACTTACCGCAAATGCATATTCTTTTCCTATTCCCTCTGACGCACCAGTCACCACTGAAACAGGGATGCAAGGATTATATTATTACAGTTTCTCAGTTTTCTCAGTTGCTTTGGTGCATTTCGCACCTCACTAATTACACTTGAACAACAGTTAATGCATTTCTCAAAACAATTAGTACAAACTGTAAAACGTATTTGATAACCTGCAAAAGCGTGTCACTTGCTCAAACTGGATAGCCTATTCCTCAAAAACAAGTGTTTATGTCAATGAAAGTGTCAGTGACATCAAGATGAAAAGTCCTGACACCAATGTTTATGAACAAGATGGCTTTGTCATGTTTCATGATGACAGTTTACCTGAAAATGCTTAAGACAGCACTATATACTATTTGCACAGCCATTTGAAAACTACAATAAAGTTACACATTACTGTATTTCGTGAGGTAACTGAGTACATTTTAATGCATGGTTGCAACTAATGCTTCACACACCCCTTCTCATCAGCGAAAGCTGAGAGAAATTGTTCAATTTAGGAGACATTTTCAGGAAAAAAAAAGATTTTTAAAAATGTATAAAATTTGATTGACAGATTTTGACAACTAGTTCAACATTTTTGTATATAATGACTCAAACAAAGAAATGAGGACTATTAGTTTTAGATGGAATGACTATTCAGCATTCACAAGTATAGTTAATTTTAACTGACATGACATATGCAAATGATAGTGTTATAAAACAGCAGAGTTGTATGAAAACACTTGATGCATGTCCAAAAGCATTTGCAATTTGTTGGAGGGAATGAGAAACTGCTACTATGATGTGCACAAATGACTGATAAATGTTGTGGAGGTTGAACTAACTGTTGTGCAAATGTTAATAGTGATGTGAGAAATTTACCAAAGCGACTGAGAAAAACTGTATTAATGAATTTCCTCTGTTGTCATATTCCCCTGCAGTTTCCATTCTTAACACCAGGGGCGCTGTGAATCACAGCTGCACTACACCATCTCTCTTTCTGCTGTCAGATAAGTCCCAGCATTGTGTTTGTATTTGTTTACACAAAATCCAACCCATCCTGTTCTAACAGACTGTACCAATACAGCATGTTCCCCAGTTCTGATAAAGAATTTGGTGGGAACAAACAGGAACTGATTGCTCACTACTCTCCCATCTCCTCCTCAACCTGATTACAGAGACTTCATGCTCTATTCCTCACTCATTTTTTTTTTAGACATTACGTAACAGGCATCAGTGTTCAACTGACCCTGGTTTTCCAGGACAGTGATTGCGTAGTACAGGATGGGACGGACTGTTTTGTGCTGGTGTCATCGTAAGAAGCAGCCAAATGAGTAATCTGAGACTGCCTAGTAACTGCTCAAATAAATAAGCAATTTTGCCTCTATTAATTTCAACTTTTGAGTTTCATGCACTTTTTTTGGCTATACGGACTTTCTAAAAATCAATCTTGATAAAAAAATGAATATCCAAAAAAATATACATTTGGGCTGACAGGTTAAACACGGCCACAGTACTGCAGGCTTTATCAAACTGTGACCTCCTGCAAGCACTGGACTGTTTGCAGCTCAGTGTGAAGCAATTTCCATGATGGTCATTACAGCCTAGTCTGAGGCAATTTGCTCCCAATACTGATGCAAGTGACAGAGCTCAAGAATTTTGAGGTAATGACCATATATGAGGGTAACATGAAGCATGGGGATTTCTGTGCATCATCTGTGATAATGTGGTAATTTACAGGACATTTGGTGAGGAGGGAAGCAATTCTGAATGCAAAGCGTTTCATTTACCAGTCAATCCATATTCCAACATTCACATATATTCCACAGTGCTGACACACCAAATTAATGAAAAAATAGCTTTTTCATAAGGTTTGTGGGCTCATTAGGTGTTCAGTGCAGTAGAACCGCTTCTCTTTAACATTGATCAGGATTTAGGCATGTGATCAGGATGACTTCCTGTGGAGGCACTCCAGTAACCAGTATTACATTTCAGGAAATACATTATACAGGAAATGTAAGTTTCATTTTATTTTGAAAGCTCTATTTTTTAAAGATCACAAATGTTTTATTTTGGTACTAATTTAAGACATATTTTCTTTTTCAGTATACCATAGTCACCATTAAAGCATTATAGTGCTAAGATTGTTCTCTGAGGGCAGCAAAGGGATTAGAGAAAGCATAATGAGCCAAGAGGTTTCTATTGAGTTTCTCAGTGCCATCGCTGTCCAGATGCTCCACATTGTGCCAGAACACTGTTTTCCTTGTTCCCACAGTTACCATATTGTATCCTGATTCACAATGAGATGATTAAGCTCCATGAACAGAATCACCCTCTTGATGCCCTAAATGAGAAAATGTGATGCAGTGGGTCCTTGAGTGGACTTAAACTGGAGAATCCAGTGCTACATAAGGCTGCCCTACATGCTAAAAAAACTTAATATGTGCTGGTGCCCCAGGAGAAAGTGTTTACCATATATATAGTGTTTTGTGTACGCTCGGAAACCAATACAAAATTGGTGAGACTGTCCTTCCCCAAAATATGACTTCATGTGACATTTGTATTATAACGACACATTTTTACTTTTGTAGTTAGCGGTGCAATAATAATTATGATAATGCCAAGGCGGAAGTGATGTTACAGAGTGCTAAAGGGAGAAGCATGGAAACAGAATATAGAGCAGAAAAATGTGCTGTCAGGGCTGGTGGAAGTGGTGGTGGATGGGTCAAACAAAACTTTCAAAACTTTCACCCAGGTGAACAGTGTTTGTGTCCCCTGTTAAAACAAAAGTAAACAATGGTATCTGAACTTCACCTCTGTACCAATGTAACTATTTAACTTACGGCCTTTAGGTACATTTTTTAAACTTTTTTCACTATCTTTTATAACGCCCAACCACGTACTTTTTGCGCTAACCTTAGAGAAGTAGTTTTGTTGCCCAAATGTAGCTAAACTGCGGTCTTTTCACAATGGCAACCATTACATTTACGCACATGTGTTGATCTCCTGCAACCATTAAAGGGCGCTGTTTTCAGAACTGCTCCCATTGGTTGTATTTGAGAGTTGGAACAAATGACATATGAGGTAGTATGGTTTGAAAGGTGTTAGTTAAGTAAACCTGTGAAATTAATTAGTAACAATTATTACATAATGGTATAGAGTAAAGAGAGATCACACCGGGCACAGTGCCAAATCACTCCAGGGTTATAAAGTAAAAGGCCCGGTAAAAAACAATATAGCAACCTGTTTTTTCAGGACAGAACATACTGTTCTGATGACTGTTTTTCATTGTGCTGGAATGGAATGAAAGTGGACTTTAAAAAGAAAGGAAAGGTCAGCCCTGTGTCCTGTGTGTGTGTGTGTGTGTGTGTTTATTGGGCTTTTTTAAGCACTGTGGGAGACTGAATAACCTCTTCAGAAGAGGCCAAAGGAAATCTTGAAATTCGATGAGACTGCTGTGGGACCTGCAGAGGAATGTTTCAGTGTAATTAAAATGCACTGACATTGTCCTCAAGTTTAAAGGATGCTCACAAGTTTGATTCCCTACACCAGCTGTAGAAGGTAGTCGTACCTTCTTTATCTTCCTTAATACCTTCTGTTGATTTACCCTAAAGTCCCTTAATTGCAAAATAAACTAGGAAAGCAGGTCAGTTTATACTGTCGTTAGTACTGTGTAATGTGATTCTTGTTTTTCTTTTTGGCACCAGTGACACCTGTTTGGCTCCGTTTCATATAATCAATATCATTTGACTATGCTGTATAACCAGTCCAGCAGGGAATATTTTGCAGATGAACTCAGAATAACTGTTATATTGTTGTTAAACTGAGAGTAATGTTGTATTGGTACCAATATGTTCTGTAGATAATTAACATTTGGGATCTCTTTTCTACCAACAGGCAGACATCACAATGACATCTCAAATAAATAACTTGCCATGTTCAAACATTACATATGTGTAATGTTGTGTAACATTGAAAAGTCTGAACAAGTCTAGAACTGGAATCTCTTCTTTTCAGATTTGCAGCCAAATTTGTTTTTGCATGCACAGACACATTCTGAGACTGTATTTCCACTCACAGTAATGCACAAATACCCCATAATAATTGCCTATAAGTAAATACATCAGTATTTTATTACAAAATTAGTAAAAAATTGTTAGTTATGATTGTGGCTGACATTTAAAGTATTTAAAGTACTAGCATTTTTTATTCAGAATACAGTCTTCTGTAGGTCTCAAATACCTTACAGTACATGCACACAGGCATGCATGCACACACACACACACAACTCACCTGCCCATTCCCCCATAGAAGTGAAAAAAGACTTTGACACTGGAAACCATGTTTTTGGGAAGAGCATCCTAATAAAAAGCAGCAGTTTCACTCCATAGTAGACAAAAACTGCAGCACCAATAGCAACAAAAAACAGTTCCATTAAATCCATTCTTGTCCAGGACAACAACAAACTCTGGCTGGAAGCCCCCCTGTATTTATGTCTGCTCTGAGAAAGTTTTCAGTTCAATGATACCATAAAAGTGAAGCAGTCAGAGAAGAGAATACCCCTGCCAGAGGACACTCCCATTTCAAAATGCTCCCCCTTCTCTACAGCAACACACACTCACTCTACCTCTGATTTGCATGCAAACACACACACAAGTACAGGGAAATATAACATTATACACCTTATTTTGTGTTTGTAAAAAAAAAAGTTATGCAAATTTCAGATTTTGGGCTATTTACATCAGGAGACACTGTGTTTTTTCCTTCACTGTCAGGACTGTGTCTGCGTCTGATTAAAACTAATCCAGCTTTATCAGAGGACCACCTCTTTCCTGGGTGTGCCTTCGAGATTTATTCTTTTTTGTCTTGACTTGTCCGGTATTCAGTTTGCTTAATGAACCATAACTATCCCAGCCTGGTCATTTTGATAGTCAAGACTCTAAAGATTTTTTTAAACACAATTTATATTTATATGTCCCCGAATAGGATGAAATGCTGCGATAGAGGATTGTTGATGATAAACAATTGACTTGTGTCATTATATACATTTCTAACAAAAATGCCCACATTTATTGATTCCTGCTTCTAAATTATGAAGATCCTCCTCTTTTCTGTGTTTCATATCACTGAAAGCTGAAAATCTTTGGGTTTTGGACTGTCTTTTAATTGTTCTACTCCACTACATTTTGAGGCATATATTGTACTTTTTACTCCTCTACATTTAGTTGACAGCTTTAGTTACTTTTCAGGTCAAGATTTAAAATGAAAAACATGATACATTTAAAATGATTACCCATTTTTATAAATTAAACCACTTAAAAGTTTATTAGGTAGTTAAAATGAGCGGAGTGGTGTCATTTCACAGTGTGGTATTAGTACTTTTACTGAAGTAAAGGATCTGAATACTTCTTCCACTACTGTCCTTTTTACTTTACAATTTTTTTACGTTTTTTTAAACTTTTTTTGTAAAATTTTTTTGTAAACTTTTTTTTAAAACTTTTTTTTTAAACTTTTTTATAAACTTTTTTTTTTTTACTTTTTTATAAACTTTTTTTTTTTAAACTTTTTTATAAACTTTTTTTTTTAACTTTTTAAAATTTATTTTTTATTATTATTATTATTATTATTTTTTTAATTAATTTTTTTTTTTCTGCGCAATGCGCATGCGCGGCCTCTCTACGCTTCTGCGCATGCGCGGTTTTTCCTGTTCTGCGCATGCGCGGCCTCTCTGCGCTTCTGCGCATGCGCGGTTTTCTGTTCTTCTACGCATGCGCGGCCTTCCCGCGCTTCTGCGCATGCGCGGCTTCTGTGCGCAATGCGCATGCGCAGAAGCTGCGCATGCGCAGAAACGCTGGAAGGCCGCAGAAAAAAAAATATAATAATAATAAAAAAATAAAATTTAAAAAATTTAAAAAAGAAAAAGTTATAAAAAAATAAAGTTTAAAAAAAAGTTAAAAAAAAAAGTTTAAAAAAGTTAAAAAAGTTAAAAAAAAAGTTAAAAAAAAAAGTAAAGAAGTAAAAAGGACAGTGGTGGAAGAAGTATTCAGATCCTTTACTTCAGTAAAAGTACTAATACCACACTGTGAAATGACTCCACTCTGCTCATTTAAACTACCTAATACATTTTTCCGTGGTTTAATTTATAAAAATGGGTAATCATTTTAAATTTATCATGTTTTTCATTTTAAATCTTGACCTGAAAAGTAACTGAAGCTGTCAACTAAATGTGAGGAGTAAAAAGTACAATATATGCCTCAAAATGTAGTGGAGTAGAAGCATAAAGTTACATAAAATGTACATAAAAGTACCTCAAAATTGTCCTTTAGGTCCAGTACTTGAGTAAATGTACATAGTTACTTTCCACCATTGCTACCTGCCTCTTCTAACTTATACATATCAGTTAAGAGTCCTCCTTCAGACACTGTATGAGGATTAAAGGGATAGTTTGTGCATTATTATACAAAACTTGGTACAATTATTGCCAATGTCCTGCTGAGGATAACCCTCTAAGGTTTTATTGATTGGCCCCTAGGTGGCACTGTGGTGGCAGTCTAATTTCATATTTAGTACCGTGGCCACACTATAACACTTAAGGCAATGAAATTCATAGGGGTGGTATAGACTGGCCCCTGTAACGCACACACCCCGACGGCAGCATGCCCCGACACACGTGTACTGCGAGGGCCCGTTCAGTACTGCTTGCAGTCCTAGTTTTAAATGTGATATGGAATTAGACCATATTGCATATATCGATATAGTTAAATTTTTTCTTTTCTTTATGTATAAATGCTGCCCTTACTAGGGTTTGTCATATTTAGTTATTTTATAATGTTTGTTATTCTTTTCTCATATAAATACCTTTATTTATAATATAAAAGGAAAAGATTGGCCTATTTTATTTCATAGGCTATTTTTATTTAAGATATTTTTTTAATTTAAATGTGCACTTTATGAAGCTTTGATTTTTTTAAAAAGGTACTCCTGTTGTTATACATTATTTATGTTCAGTTTGAGTTTGACTGAACATTTGCTGTCACTTTGCAGTAAAAATATCGGGATATATATCGTATTTTGATATTCAGCCTTACTATATCAGGGTATGACTTTTGGTCCATATCGCCCAGCCCTAGTATAGTATAATGCATATTGTAGACTTTTATTAGTTGTATAAATTCTTATGATTATTTTCCAAAAGACAGTCATGATGATGAAATGGAGTAAAGGTGATACCTGCATGATATTTATGTCTGCAGCACACAACAGCAGCTGGCTCCATTCATTCATGACGGACGACGCTTGCTAAACCTCAGACGTCATCAGCGCGCGCCTGCTGTGTTGCTCGCGCCATTCCAACAAGCGTGTGTTTCCATCTCCCATTACATTACCACTGGCAGAGCTTTAGCAGCCACGGCTACAGCACAGATTCAGTTTTTATACCGGCATTCTTTTGGGTAAGTCAGCGTTTATGCCTCTCTTTTGAGACATTTGCTCGAGTAAAGATTGCATTTAGCGTCAGGGACACTGTCGGCCCTTGGTTTCGTCTTGAATAAGTTTAGCTTGTTAGCTAGACCAAAGTTAGCTTTGGCTTATGGGGTTTGCATGGTTTGGAAACTCACTGTTGTCCCTTTCAACAGTGAATGTGCGGTTGTGTTATTTTCATGGTAGATGACACGCAGATATGGCTACTAAAGCAACAATGCTAACACTTGGGAGCTAAGGAAGTCACTGGGGAATCAAGATCATTTAAATGTGACGTTAATGGCACAGTTATTGTTCTCGTTTGACTTTCTAACGTTACCCCTGAGTTTGTTTTGCTTCTCTCTGCGCTTCAACAAGCAGCAAACCCACTTCATAGACACACTTCTTTCTAAATTGTGTTTGTGCCATGATGTTGACATCGTTATCATGACGTTTTTAGGGCATCTATACCAGTGGTCGCATATAGCTGTAGTTCTACTCTAATAGGGCCAGGCAGAATACCTTGCTTACTCAAATCAATCTTGGCTGCATCGCAGAATACGTTTTATTTGGCAGAGCTAACGTGAATGCTGCCTACATTTAGTGTGAATAGCCAGCTGATAAAGTTATGATGCCGCTAGCTTACTGGTTCACCCAGTCTGCATTTGAGAACTAGGTAAGCTAGTTTTAGCGGCAGAGGCCCTGACATATGCAAAACACAAGACATTTAGCCGGCTAATGTTGGATAAGCTCCCCAGCTCATAGTGTTGCCTTGAGAGGTTCTTTAACACAACTGTAGCTGCAATACAACAACAACAACAACAACAACAACAACAACAACAACACAGAACTGGTAGTGTCACCCTGTGTGCTAGCATGCTAACTTACCTGTTACACAAGGCTGCATATTCGCTGAAAAAAATGGTCAATAGCAGGCATCCAAGTCAAGCAAATTGTTTTATGTTGTAAATGTCTATTATATGTGGATGCTAGACATTTCTGACTTGGTCAAAGCATAGCATGTAATGGAAATGACAGCTACACAGGTTTGACATGATCTGCTTTAAATCTGATAATAGACCCTTTTCATTTTTATGTCACAATAGGAAAAGGCGAGATGCAAATAATGACATAATAATGGCTGAATTTCATCTTGCTGCTTTATGCATCCTGGACCACTGTCACATGGTCATTGTCTACTGGGGCACTTGAATAGAATGGAGCCATGTTAAATGTTAATACTTACACTGATTGTCTGGCCTTTTTGTGTGTGTTTTTAGTGTCTCCCACTGTGAGTAATCAACGTAAGTGATCATCTTCACAGTCTTACAGTGACAGTGTCAGCATAAGATAATTAAAGATTACTCTCCTTAATTAACTCTCTTTAACAGTTTATTCACCCAAAGCTTAATAATTCAAATGAATATTGGCTTCTATCTCAGATCTTCTATTACAAGGTAACACTTGTCAGTGTGATTTTCTTGGAATCAAAGACAACCATTACTTTTACTGTTCTACAAATTGAACTATCTCCTTTTTAAATTAACTACCTAAACGAGTGCATCTTTGGCCAGTTAGCTGTGATAATATCATAAATATGAACATATATTGTGATCCCCGTATCACAATGAAAATGTTTCAAGGCATGGCTGAAAGTTATCATCACAGAGAATTTTTAAATGCACACAAGTACCTGGCTTGTATGTATTATCCTAGTTTCTGCCATTGCAAGCATCAGTCTTTGTGTGTTCCACACCCAACCCCTCTCTGCCATTAATGTACATGCTGAGTTGTCCCAGCAGTTGAGGATGAGCACAGTTTGGTTTCAAACTGTCTGAACTCTGCTGCAATTATTCTTCCCTGCTGGATTGAAGTTCTCCATCTGATCCTGATGAAATGAAAGCGTCTGACTGCCACTTTAATTTCAGCATGTAGATCTTTATTTATATCATATGAAATCATATTTTTTGATTTCCTTAACCACTGCGTACCTTGAGCTGATATTGCATCTTCCAAGTGGCAAACTCTGGTGCTGAAAAATGTAGCCAACATGGAAGTGCCTAAAACTGTGATTTCTCTAATGGTCATTTAAAGCTGGTACTATAGATCATTTCATCCTTTATGATAACTGTACAGTATGGTGAATTTAAGATAAAGTCATATGTTTTAAGCCTTATATCAAGGCGTAAAGTTAAGCATCATTAAGAGTGTGGACATTTGAGTGACAGGTGGTTGATGTCACAGGTTGCGTCTTTCAGCAACCAGGCTTCCTTTGACCTGCATCAGCATCCATATTTTATACAGCCTATGGCATCTGCACACATGGCATGGAGACTGCTCAGAAACCTGTCGTAGTTGTTTACATGCCACAGTATCTCAGCTACCACTTGTTACACCAGCAAGCATATTTGGGTTTCTCAAATGTGATACCCTGAAAAAATGTGCATGTACATTATGGTTGGCATGTGGATTTTCATTTCATATCGTTTAAAGTAAAAAATGACCCCTGTATTGTGTGATGGCCTCCAGATAAAAATGCCCTTCATTAAGAGACTGGTATTACTCTTTCTACATTTGCGCCTTATAACAGAGTAAAACCTTAATATTAGATTTGTTACCAAATTTAATAATTCAGGACTGTTTATTAAAAAGCATCTGTCTCTGTTATGTGACAACAGGTTTGGCCGAAGTGCTGCTCCTGTATTCTTGTGTGGAGACGGCCCTAATTCACATGCATTTTCACAGGGACACAATAGATCATGGTGCTGGATATTGGTTTCTGGGCTGCAGATGGCAGCCTTGCTCAATATTTACCTACACTCTTATTGAAATAAATGCACCCTTTGACCACACTACATCTGATTGTCGCAGATGAGTGTATCTGTCCAGTTCGAATTAATGCTTACTTATAAAAGTCTGTTTTTATCAAAAGAGAAGTTTTTTATAACGGTTTGTATCAGGTGTGAACTACTTCTTATAGCTCCTGTCTGCAGTGTCTTGACATCAATAGTTGACAAACATCAATTATGTATTTCTTTTATAGTTTTCAAAGTTTTTCATCTCATGTTTGTCAGAGATATTTTCTGAAACTGTTGGGAATGCAATCAAGGGTGAAAAAGAAGTTTGCTATGTTTTGTAGAAAAAAAAGTAAACAACTGTTATTTTTTCATCATCAGTTATCCTATATTGCCAAATTCCTCTAGAAATGTCGAGAACTCCATCTGGAAGGATTCATAATTATTATTCTGTCTGAGAGTCCTTTTTTGAGGTGACTGACTGATACTTCCTTTTGGAACTGAAAAACACAATTGGACCTCTGAAGCTGGGGTGCCTGAATATTATCTGGGACAGAGAAAAGCTCCTTGCGTGTTAGAGATGCCAGTTTCTATCAGGTGTGCTTTTCTTTATTCTGAAAGATTTGTTTCTTTCTCACTATGTTTGACAGTGATTTCGGCGCTGCTTGATCTATAATAAAATGGGTGAGAAAGGGATAAAACCAGACAAAGTAAAAGAAGTTTCCTTGTTCTGACATTTTTTTGTAGATGTAATTTGACTGCCTCAGTTTTCAGTTGATGTTTTATTATCCTGTTTTTCCCTACGGTGAAACTATTTTAAAATGTTTTTTTTCCTCAACTCAGCCAGAACTTTTCACAACAACAGCAATAAAACTCTTCTCTTCTCTTGTCTGTCCCCCCCTCCCCTCTTGTATTCCCCTACAGATATATCCAGCTATGGATATGGACGGTGCCAGTTCAGTGGTGCTGCAGGCCTTAACCCAAGCTACCAGTCAGGACACAGCTGTGCTGAAGCCTGCGGAGGAGCAGCTCCGACAGTGGGAGACTCAGCCAGGCTTCTACTCGGTCCTTCTGGTGAGGGATGGTATCAAATAATTGGAATAAATCTGCTGGAGTGAAAACTCTTAAAACTTTAAAGAATAGAGATGTTAATAAATGTGGTGTGTTTAATAGAAATGCGGGGCAATGTTGGGTATGTGCGCATTTGTGAAGCACTTTACTTTTTCAGTAAGTCTGAGTTTTTAAGTTATTCAGACAATGATGGGAGGATTTTTTCTTTTGTGGATTACTTCTACAAAACCCAAAGCAGTTTCAGGATGTTTTATGCTCATTTCTCACTCACATTTTACTCACTGCAATATATCAGTCCTGCACCTGTTCGGAAACAGTACAATAATGGCTAGAGATAGTTTAAACTGAAAAAGGTGCAGTATAACATGGTAATAATACCATGAATCATTAAACACAGAAAAGGCAGAAGTTGAATTTATTTTATTATTTATTTTTAAAATGTAATGACATGCCGAGTAAAGTGATTTTGCTGAAATATCACAATTTTAAGCTTCAGTTTGGTTGGCAACTGAATTCCTGTGATATAACATCCAGCAAGAATCACAAGATCACGAATCAATCTTGTCAGGCCCCTACTATTGCATTTGAAATGAACTGGAGGTGCTGAACGGTCAGCGCCCTGTAAGAAGCTACGTGTGTGGTGTAGGTGTGTGTGACGACACAGAGTGGGTGACTCTTTTAGAAACAAACGACGGCTCCCAAAGAGGTTAGCGTAGTTGCTACTGCAGCATCAGTTATTTCAGAATGTTTAGTATTCATTCATTTAAGAAGAGCAGATAACAGCATTGAATGCTTTTGCAACGCAGATTGTGTGTGACACTGATAGACAGATGGTTCATCCAATCACCTGCCAGGTATTTTTCTGCTGTTTTCCAAACAGTTTCCAATGTCAGTTTATCAGATGATTCTGTGTAAAAAAAACCATCTGGCAGCATTAGCTTAGTGGAAGGGCTCTTCAGTTAAAAACTCTACGATAATGCTTGTTTTTCAGTTTCTATCTGTGATAATAGGTGTATATTTTTTTGGCAAATGTTTTTAAAGCAAACAATACTTCTTGGGTTTTGGAGTTCAGGGGATTAATAGGAAGTGGATATCTTGCAATCTGTACAACAAAAGCAGGTTGAGAGGTTATATATTTTCTTGTGTGTGAAAATTCATCCTGAGCAATTTGACACAATAACTGTAATCACAGGAACAAATCAAAAGATTGTCGGAGGTAGAGAAATGGAGAGAAAAATAATAGTTTAGTGCAGGCGGCAAGGAATCGATTTATGTCAAAGGAATACTAACATTTCCATTTAATCTTTTTATTTAAATTTGTTTCCAGATGTTTTAACCGCACCAAAAATATGAAAAGTGGGACAATAAACAAATTCAACAGAGCTTTGTTTGCCATTATCCTCGCTGCAATGACCAGAAGCAGAATTATTGGGGTATATTCATCACAAATCTTACGTTGATCCTTAAAAGAATACTCAATGCATTTTGGAAAATATGTTTATTTACTATCTCAGCTGGGCATAAATGAGAAGATCATCTCTGTTCATTCAGTAGAGAAATTGGTCTAGGATGTGTTCTGCCTAGGTAAGCACAAAGAGCTATTCCATTCACAGGAAAATGTATTATTTTCCATATTTTTGTCCTGAATACATTGTAGAAAAGTGAGACAATAGACAACGGTCTGTTTAAGTGAAAGTATATCTCACATACACACATTTTCATGCACCCAGTCCATAAATATGAGATCCAAAAAACTAATTTGGCTTGTGTTGCATTTAATGTATCTGGCTAATCATCTAATCACAGTACACCGTAGCTGCAATTTAAAATTTACACTATAAGGGCTCCTGTGTGAGCCGGTGTTTGTTTTTGTGCCAACCCACTGAAGATCTAAAAAAGGTTTTTCACGGGTCCAATTCCTAGTTTTGTGCTATTGGAGACACAGATGCTTTGACATTTAAGAAGAGGCTCTTTACAAATTTGGTTTTATGCTTCGTTTTGTGTAACAGCCTTTGTTGCCATGGTCCATATCAATTAAGCCAAAGGTGCGCAATGTACCCTGTCGTATTTCATTTAGGACAATTACTTCTCTGTACATCACGAGGGACAGCATCAATAGCATCAGTAAATCAGATGATGCATCGATGCATCTCATAAAAGTTTAGTGGCAATGAGTGGGCAGATTTCTACTTGCATATTCAAATAAATAGTTAAACTCTGCAGCCTGCTAATGGACTTTAATTCCCTTGATACAGAACAGAAGGATGTTTTGTATCCATGTTAAAGCAAAAGTAAAACTTGGACCCTGTTTCATATTACTCATGTTTGTTCCTAAAGCTGAAACTATGGGAGCCGATATCCAAATCTCTGATATTTCTGTGCTGCTCTTGACTGGGACAATGACTTTGAGAACACTGTGACACTATGCAGCCAGATTTTCTAGGGTTGTGGCTACATTTTACAGCTCAGAAATTTAAGCACTTATAAGATAATAAAACCACATTAGTGTGCTTCCAAATCTAAAGCACAGAGTCAGTGTGCCCTGCATTTTAATGGAGCCAGCCCTTAGAGTATGGTTTGATGGCATCACAGGTCTGCATCATTATTCTTCAGTATGGTTAGAGTTGTTTTTCTCTTGTATAGTCTGAGCTGTCACGCATCATTAAACTGACTCTGTCCTCAAATTGCCTGGTATTTGAGCTAACTAAAACAATGTTAGCTAAGCATATATATTTATTTTTTTCCCTTCATAGAATATCTTCAATAACCACATGCTGGATGTGAACGTCAGGTGGCTGGCTGTGCTGTACTTCAAAAATGGCATTGACAGATATTGGAGGAGAGTAGCGCCTCAGTAAGTGCCTGCTTGTCTCTCATGTTCTCTATTCCTGCAGCCCTGCTCTTTCACTTTTCCATCTTCGGCTTTTTCTTCCTCTCTCTTCAGCTGCTTTACTTTATTCTCTCCTTTATTGCCTCAATCACTCTTACTTTGTCTCTTTCCATCAGTCTTAATCTCTGCCTGTTTTTGAGGCTTTGTCATTCTCCTCAGATCTTTTGTGTCACAGATTTGTAACTGCATGTTTCTGTTTTGCTCCGTATTGCCTTCATTTTCCCCATTGTCTTTTCTTTAACCAGTAATAGCTTACATCAGCATTTCTGCCTCCACTTTCTATTCACAGCTTCTCTATTTTACCATCCATCCTGATTATTCATATCATTGTGCTCTGATTTTATACTCCGTTTATTTCTTTGTGTCTCTTTTGTCTGGTGGTAGATCGGCTTTGAGTATTCAAAAGCCCACAGTCTGTCTTTGGGTACCTGACTAGCTGCCTTTTGTTAGATTTGAATTGAACATTTGCTCTTAAATTCCCAGGACAGCAGTTGGCCGCAGGTAATCAGTTCTGCCTCAGCACTCTGTGCCCACTCTTTGACCACTTCAAATTATTGCTATTCTCTTCTTTCTTTTAAAGTTCTCTCCTCTTACCAAAGTTTTTTCACTCTTTGTCAGTAGTTCAGTAAACCGATTCCATTTGCTAGAGTGCTGTGCAAGGTCCTTTGGTCCTTGGGTGTCCTTTGGTGATTTGTGTGATTACCTTTGGACCACTGCCATTGATCCAACAGTTTGATACTATGTGGGGCCATATGGTGTCACTATACAAAGCTGAGACCACATTACATAATATTTTTATTCTATTATTACTGTGATTTACACTAATGTGTCACAACTGAGTTCAGTTGGCAGCTGAGTTGTTTTATGCCTTCACGCCAGCGACAGCCGGCCATTGCTGGAAAAACATTGTGTGTTTGCAGGAATTTCTTCAAATTTCATACAAATGTCCACTTGGACTAAAGGATAACAGGGTTTCCCATTAATCACCTGTAGAATGTAGAGAAGTAGAAGTATAAAGTTACATAAAATGGAAATACTCAATTAAAGTACAAGTACCTCAAAATTTTATTTAACTACAGTTCTTAAGTAAATATACTTACATAGTTACATACACTTATAGTTACATTCCACCACTTATCCACACCAATACTTTTTCATTTTAAAACATAACTTTCAAAGAAGTGTTTTAGCACTATATCAGAACTAATTACTGTCATGACTGTTTATATAAACTGGGCTAGGGCTGGGCAATTTATCGATGTAGAAAATATATCGATATATTTTTAAATGTGATTAGACCATATCGCATATATCGATATAGTTCAATTTTTCTTCTTTATTTATATATAAATGCTGCCCTTACTAGGGTTTGTCATATTTAGTTCTTTTGTAATGTTATTCTTTTCTCATATAAATATATTTATTTCAGAAAAAGATTGGCCTATTTTATTTCAGTTTTTTTCTATTTAAGATATTTTTTCATTTAAATGTGCACTTTTTGTGAAAAAAAAGGTACTCCTGTTGTTATACAGTATTTATGTTCATCAAATAAAGTATTTCAATAAAACTGCTTGTGACATGTCATATTTGACTTTGACTGAACATTTGCTCTTAATTTGCGATTAAAATATCGGGATATTGATATTCAGCCTAAATATATCGGGATATGACTTTTGGTCCATATCGCCCAGCCCTAATATAAGTTTATAAGTATATTTACACTATTCATAATATAAAGTTTTTTTGCGTTTGTGTTGAGTGTCTGTCACCCTGTCAGTCAGTTATTCCCTGACCCCACCGCTCCGTACTCCTCCGCGCGTATTCACACACTTACAGATGCACTGGATTTACAGAGCTGCCCACCCCACTGCTCCGCTTCAAAACAGTTCCAGCATGATAGAAAAACGTGCCTATCTGTCAGTAACAGTACCGCCCCAACATCATCTCTCCGTGTGCTTGCCGTACTAAATACTAGCAACCTGTCCAGGCTGGTCAGAGGTGGTCCAAACACAATGTTGCATACGCTTTTCGGTAACCGCGAGCTAAAATTAGCTAACAATTAAAGTTGCTCAATCACAAAAATTACTGCCTGTAGCTAAACACATGCAGCCTTTAATATAAGAGCACAGTGTGTTAACAGAATCGACCACAGAATTTTCAAGTAAACTGACAAAATATGATGCCTTAAATAAAACGTAGAAGAACCCTTATTCTCCTTTTACAATAATTCGTTAAGATATGCAATGATTAAGATCAGTGTATATGATGGAATAGTGGCATCAGAATATGTGAGAGGCCTCCAAACTTGAGCTTTTATGGGAAAAAAAATTATTCAGGGGGAACCCCCTAATCAGCTATTTTTCCACACTGGCTGGCTACTCCATGTCCTTGTGGAAAGCATGCTAACAACAATTAAAAATGTCACAGTAGGATAATAATAAAGATTCTATATCACAGTATCTCCCGACTAAGAAAAATGTTATGTGAGGTGTTTGCTCATATTTTGCTCTCAAAGGGCACAATATTGATGCATTTTTATTACAAATGTACAAAATTCTATGATGTAGAACAGATGATGGAGTATATTAAGATAATTCTGGTTCAGTTACAATTAAATTACTATATTGATCAACGTAACATCACTGAAAATGTGAGGTTGAGGTTTTTTTGAAGAGTTATAGAAGTAGGCCTTTTGACAGACATTTTGACATGTCATGAAAAAGCACATGTGTAACTAATGTTATTAAAAAGGCTATATTCCATTATAGTTGCCATTTCCACAGCCCTGGTATTGTGCTTGCTGGCTTCATGTCATGGCTGAATGGCTCGCTTAGATGTAATGGAGCCATCATTAATGTTATTAGTTCCACTTGTGCTTTTTCTGCTGTGACAAGCCAAAGGGTCTGCAGTGAAAAAGGTCAATTGCTTTTTCATAACTTGGAAAAAGTCCCTCTCATGTCTTTTTTTATTAATGCTATCCAGGACTGTAACCAGGCCTGACATTTGTCCATAAATCAGGAATTATTGGAGATTGCAATTTGTTATTTTTTTTAAATTAAAGCTCATATACACTTATATGCTTATTATGCATAGCTTACTTCGATGGTCTATAAAATAACACCTTGTCTCGTCTCTAGGTTGCGAGACGGACCTCATGTCTGTCCTGTCCATCCATTCTAGGGTCCTATTTACATCAGCAAAAATCTGTGCCTCTCCAAATGAGTAACTGGGATTAATTTCCGGGGCTCCCTGCCCAATGAATTGAATCACTGACTTTGAACTTAACAGTCTTAATGTTGTCACTATCTTTGGTGGCTTTACCACCTACTTGTGTATATGAATCAATGTATTTTAGGGGATGTGTGAAATTACAGAATGTCATCCAATTCATTTTTTTTAACTCAACATCACACACTGATGAAACATTGGTGAAACAAAGTAAAACCTTGTGTGCTGCCTCCTGTCCAATTGAACTTTTAGTACTTCCAAAGTTTGAAGAGGTCAACACCGGTAATACAGAGAAAAACTTTCTTATCACACCACAACAGCATCATCATGATGACCCTGTTGAAGGCCACAAGCAAAAACGTGTTGGTCTGACAGTAAAACTATTTTATCTATGCTACAAGCAGACCTAATTACACTTTAAGTGCCAGTATTAACACATTTCCTCTGTTGGCAGTGGGATGATAAATTGTTGTGCCATATTATTGCTACATTAACCTTCAGCTCAGAAAGGCATGATTTGACCAGGTTTGAAATACAATTATTAAAACTGACATTATTAAAAGTCAAAGGTGAAGCAATTAAATAATATAAATTGTGGATCAGGAATCAGGGGTACATCAGAGTCTAACAGTGCCATACTTAGAAAACCATGATCTAGTGCAACCAGGAAAAACGCCCTGCAACTAATTTTGCGGTGTTAAATAATACACACACACCTTTCTCCCCAATAAGTCTGATTTACTTATAGTTTGCAGTGCCATACTTTGACACTAACTTTTTTATGCGTCATGCACAGAAACATGCCCAGCCTACACAGGCTTACAAGACACCACAAGTCTATATAAGCCAGGTGTAGAATGCATGCATTTGCATAAGTCTTTGTGCCTTTCTTGGTTTTCTTTTTCCCCAGTCATCATATTTTCTAATTCCTTTTGCTTACAAACACAAAACAAGATTCAGGCCCACACTTGCTTATGTTAATATATATTTTAATCTCTCTTCCCATATTTCTATAAAGCTCGCCTCACTCCCAGATTCCCAAAATATGTGTGCGTTGTAAATCTTGTTTCACTAATTCACACTCTCCCCCGTAGTAATTTGTCTTCCTCCTATACCTCCTCCCTCTCTGCCTAAGGTAACCGCGTGATTCATTCCTCACTCTTCCTCGCATCAAACACTCTCCCACTCCGTCTAGCTTCAGCAGCAGATGAACTTGGCAAAACAGGCTACATCATAGTCAAATTGTTTTTTTTACACACACACACACACACACACACTGTTTGCAAAATCTTAGGCTCATGTTGCAGAGTACAAGATATGAGTTGGAGGGGAGCAGGGAGTTTATCCAAAGCTTACTGATTAAATCAAGCAGCTGGCAGGTCCTGCTCTATGGAGTGTTATAAAGGAATTTAATTGATCCCATAACAACTTGGCAGATTGATGTCATATTCACATCTTCCCCATATACAAGTTTGAGGTTTGCATGTCCGGAATTTGAAATTAAATTATAAGGAGTCTCTTAGGATATAGCTGCACTCAACAATGCCAGGGTAACTGGCACCCTGTCAACATAATGCAACATGGTGGCTCAGTGGTTAGCACTCTGGCATTGTCAAGAGAGGGTTCAAAGCTTTTTTTTTCTCTGTGAAGAATTTGCTTGTTTCTTCCTAAGTCCTTATGGAATTAAAATTCAAAATCAATTTAATACAACTTCCACAAGTGGTTCACCACTCAAGGAACTGCTTACTAGTCAGACAGTCAATGCTTGGAATGTGTATTTTACAGTTACATCAATGGTATTAAGGTGAACATAATTATTGAAAGACATCCTTCTTGTTAACTATACACATTGATGTGAGTTATGTATTTTTTTCCAGATATGGTGTTATGCTTGCTCTTCAACCCACTTGCCTCTTCTGAAAGTCTTTACTATTTGTTCACAGTGCTTTATCTGAGGAGGAGAAGACATCATTGCGTGCTGGTCTCATCACAAACTTCAATGAGCCTGTCAATCAGGTTAGTTGGGAAAATGGGATCTACTTTTCAGCATCAAAACTGGTACAAAAAAGCTCCCTGGTTTTGAATAAGATAACTGTGCATGAAACCATATAACCTACAAAGAAATAGACTAAAAGCATAATACCACTTTTTGCATTTTATAGTCCATTTGAGTTATATATAACCTTGGTGTGCTATGTTGGACTGTAAGAATTTTGCAGAAGCTTTAAACTGGCTTGAAATAGATCATCCATCATAATGAATGCCAGATCTGAAATCATGCTGCCTAAGTAAAATTTGTGCTCTATAGGCAGGTCAGTTTTATTTATATTGCCTGAAGTCACAAATTTCCCTCAAAGGCTTTGCTTTTTGAACAAAATACGGCCCTATCTATGACAAAGTAACTTGGCTTAAAGCTGCAGGTCTACCTCACTATAATTAGGCCTGCACTGTTTTGAATATAGGTAATTTCTTTCTTTGGTCAAGTAGATTCAGAAAAAATTACATTAATGCAGTGGCATGGAGGCAGGTGTTGTGAAAACAACAAAAATCAATTTCAACCACCTGAATACACCAAAGCTTTAGTGATCATTCTGATGGCATTTAGATTCAGTTAGATCACACCAGCTGTTCCATACAAACAAAAGAGGGAAATTAAGTTTGCAGAAGGCTATGTTATAATGCAGTCACAGACCACAACCATGGATAAAGGTGTGTTTTCGTAAGGATGTGAGTTTTCAGAGTATATGTTAGAATGCATTATAGCAGCATCACACATCATCCTGTTTACAATCCCAGCTGCTCTGTATCAGCAGTGTGCCTTTGTTTGGTGCCTGGGCAGTGATGCAAACGATCTAGATCACATCCCCTTGACGAGAGTCAGAAAAGGGTAATGACGGCTCAGGAGTGGCATTGCAATGACATTATTTATGTAAACAGAGACTTAATTGCCTTTACTGTGATAAAATGGATTATTACGACACTAAATCAACTGACGTGCCTTGAAAAACACGAGTTAATCAGCCACCAACCTCTACAGATGTATTTAATTGAGCTTTAGTGACATTTATTTAAACATGTAAAATGTCCCGGTTCCAATTTGTTTTTCCCTGAATGGAAACTTTGATGGGGACTTCCTCTATTGTCTAAACGTTTGTTGATAAGCCATTTTGAAAACCACAGTTTTCAGGGGAACGTCGCAACAAACCAATGATTCAGATTAGAGCTAATAATAATGTAATACATCTGTCAGAGGGGACATGGAAGGTGGCCCTGACTGTTGGCGATCCATTGTGGTTTCTACAGCTTGTGTTTCCCTGAGGGACAGCCCTCCAACATCAGGGCTGATAAGGTCCATATGGCAAGCAATGAATGCCATTTAAACGCCATATGTCTCACCAGTCACAGCCTCTCCTTGTGGAATCAATCAGAGTTGTGAGTGTTTCAGTACTGTGTGGACAGTATGCATTTATACATTTTATAATCAAGTACATTTTGAGACCTCACCTGGCTTTACAAAACTTAAAAGCTTATTGATACTTTACATTAAATTTAAATGCACTCTGATTATTTATTAGTTTGCTAAACATTTGATGACTAAAAGCATATATGTGTTTATTGAAGCATGCAATTCATTCTCATTATTTTACCTTAAATTGATTATAGGTTGTGCTGTTAAACAGTAATGGGGAGCAAATAAGCAAAAAATGGCAATTACTGCTTTAATCTTAGTACATGTATAAATGGGCTATATTAATGGACTTTGGAATTAAAACTGAAAATATCAGGTCAGCTCAAACATATCATAGACTGTTATAAAACAACCCCCAGTTATATGTTAACTGTTAAGTTAACAGTCCTGGGGTTGAAATAGGGCTATCAACTTTATATTAATCTTATTGATGTAAATGTAATGCATTAAATATAAGAAGGTGTATACCACAATACATTTCAGGCCTTATGAAGATGGGGGAAGATAGGCTGTAGTTCTAGACTTCATTAGTATATATATATATATATATATATATATGCACTTTGTAATTGTTACCAGTGAAAAGCACTATACAAATACATTTTACTTACTTACTCTACTTTTAGCTGAGTGAATATCAGTTGATACGGCCAAGCACCACATCTTTAATATGTGGATACAAATAAATTCCGCCTGCTGATTTAACTGGATGTTTATGCTAATACTAAATGTATGACAGTTAACGAACTGTGAAGTATTTTGGCAGGATGTGTAAACCACAGCTGTCATGACAAAGTCAGCATATGCTCATGTGGTGTAAAAAAATTGGCTATTAAAGATGGTGTCCAAATTGTAACAGTCCTAGCTTAAAGGGTATAAACCTGTACCACTCATGTAAAAGCTCTTAATCTGTGTGACTGATTCCATGTTTAACAGGAGATGTCTAAACTACTCATTTAAAACCATACCTTAGGGCATGTGATGCAAAATGTTTGGGATGTTGTAAAATTCCCATCAAGTTTTCTTTGGCATAACCACCTTCTGCTACGTTTATGTTTTGCCCTTGGTCATTTTTTTTTCTCTCTGTGTGTTTTTCCAACAGATAGCGACCCAGATTGCAGTACTGATAGCCAAGGTGGCCCGTCTGGATTGCCCCAGGCAATGGCCAGAGCTCATCCCCATTCTGCTCGAGTCTGTGAAGGGTCAGGACGGCATGCAGCAGCACAGGGCGCTGCTAACCTTCTATCATGTCACCAAAACCCTAGCGTCCAAACGCCTGGCACAGGATCGACGGCTTTTCCAGGATGTAAGTCCACATTTTTTTGTTTTTTTTGTCAGTTGTTTTGTCACCCCTCACAGCTGAACATCTTTACAACCTTAGTTTTGTGTTTTGTAATTTTTGGTCATTCACCATCCTCTTCTGGCTTTTTGTCCTCTGCACTTGTTGCTGTAGCTGTGCATACGCCAATACAAGGTGACTTTAGGTCAACAAGTAAAGAAAAATGAAACTTTTACTCTGTCTAGAGTCTGAACTGGGTTGTGTTGCTGCTTTTGCCTTCTTTCTTTTTTTGTGTTCTAACCTCTGATTTTGTCATGTTCCTTTCCTTTTAACTCTCTTTTTTCTGCCGAAAAAAGAAGAAATGAATAGTAAGATTATCTTTAGAGTTGCAGGTTTTTCAGTCTCAGACTTTGCCTGTAGGAGATGCTGTTTAGCTGCTGTATGAGATGTGTCAAATCCAGGATTTATGGCAGCCAGATTCTCAGTGCATGCATGTGTGTCTGTTTTCATGCATGACTGCAGCGGGATTGACGTGTTTGGGAATAGATTTCTGTTCTGCTAGTTGTGTGTGTGTTAGAGAGATTGTGTTAGAAAGAGGGTTTGTTTGTGTGAGTTAATGTTTCTTTCAAGAAGGTAGTGAATCGGAGAAAATGCTTTTTTTTGCCATCCATGGTTTTGAATAACATGAGACTTAAACAGAAAGACAGACAGTCATGAAGGGAAGGGTTTTAAGTGAACAAGATATCAAACAAACCAACAGGGAGACGACTGAGACCAGCTGAGGGAGATTAAGAGTGACAGAGACAGACCAGTGGACATCAGAGGCAGTGACTGAGACCAAATAGTTGGACGTTGTGCAAAGGCATCCTCTATGCCAAAATGTGTGCCCTTCGGCAATACGAGGAACAAAGGCAGCCTGAGCCCCATTAAACAGTGCCGTTTTTAAATGATGCACTGATGACTTTGACGCTAAATGGCCCATGGAATGCTCTCTCTCCCCTGTCACGACGAAACTGACTTGGTGGCCAGTGTGTGCACACACACCACGCACTGTGAAGAGGTGACGAGACAAAGGACAATGCAACATTGTTCATTTCAGCTCCAGTGACATACTTCACCCATTGAGTCTAAAGTATTTTTTAATGTGAAGTCTGATTTAAACCAAAGAGGAAAATATGTTTTCTTAGTTGTAAACTCAGTTATATAACTGTGCTGCGACGAAACACATCAGTGCTGTTTATAGTAACATTTCATCATCATACATCAACATTACGTCTTGACCGGGGGCATCAGGTCAGCAGTCATTCAATCAAAGGGTCTCAGAGTGTCGGAGACATGGTCTCCCGTACGTTCGGGATTATTGCGTGATCTCGCGTGTGTACAGATGGATCGCTACGCTGCCGTTACGCACCCGGTGGGGATCGCCGGGCAGAGGACGGAGCAAAACCGCGGCGCAGCCGTTATGCGGCCGCTACGTCCCCAGTGGAAATCCCCAGTAATGGCTGCTCAGGAGTGTCATTGCAATGACAATATTTAGGTAAACAGAGACTTGGTTGCCTTTACTGTGATAAGAGATAAGAGATTATTACTACACTAAATCAACCTACATGCCTTGAAAAACACGAGTTAATCAGCCACCACCCTCTCTACAAATATATTTAATTGAACTTTAGTGACATAACATTTATTTCAACATGTAATGCAAATGTGCTATTTTTAACAGTTAAATAGACTTATGTAATAATGGTGCTGTGACGAAACACATCAGTGCTGTTTATAGTAACATTTCTAACAAAATGTTTAAAATTCCACATTTAATGTGATGTAAATGGCTCATCACGACATCTACTGTTTTAAATTAAAAAAATTGACTTCCACAACCCACACAAAGCATTAATAATGGTTACTTTTATTGATTACGGAAAGTAATGTTGATGTTGTCTTCACTGGAGCGTCTCACATGAAGAACATAAATAAACACAAATGTGATCCCCCGATCAAACTTGTGTGAGTTATTTGAATACACCCAAGCCTGTTAAAACTGTCTCTGTCCTGTGGTAAGGCTCTGGTCACCATCCCATAACTACACCTAATTGTTCAGTCATGCACTGATTGCTGCTGTTCTTGTGTCAAAGTCTAACAGTAGTTCAATTGTTTGTGTTTTTAAGTGATTAGTATACTAGTTATTCATTCACAGGAATATATCTGCATTGGACAGCAAGTATCTCTTCATATCTAAGCTTTCTCTTATACCCTCCATGCTTACACTGTTTTGCGTCACCCTATTTAACACCATCATAGTGTGTACATAAGTGCTGTTACGTGCTTGTGGGTGTTTGAGCGTTTCTTTTCTCGCTCGTTGAGTGTGTGCACTTCTCTCTAGTCCTTCGCCCCAGCTCACACAGTTGGTAGACCGTGTTGACTGCATCATGGTAAATGATGCACTGACATCAGTACATCAACTGGCGCTTTGTTTTATTGGCCCACTTGCTGAGGCTTAGGCTATGAACTCATCACATTCGCCAGATGCAGAGCTAAACAGAAAGTGGGAGAAAAAAGGAGAGAGGGGGGCGATCGAGAAGCAGGGTGTGGGTGTGTAGGAGAAGAAGTGATTAAAGTAACCAAGACCTGCTGGTGACAGGAGGAGGGATCACAGAAGAAGTAGTTATGGAGTAATGAAGAAAATGGTGTAAAGATAAATTGAGGCTGTATTCTGGTGTGAGCAATTTTGCTCCCTTTAAATATCAGAGTTTTCTCCATCCAATTCGGACGAAAGTCCTCTGGTTGCGTTGCACTGAGAGAAGTGAAAGTATATCCTGGCAAAATATACAGAAATTCACTTAAAAACCTATACTGACTGGGGCAGTAAGAGTTTTTCAGCTGGGGCGGTCTGAATCTCTCTGAATATTTGCTGTGATCAGCCTAAAATCTGCATTCCTTTCTGAAATCTGAGAATTCATCTCTGTGAGGGCAAGTGAGCAATTAAATGGCCATCTAGGGTTGGTAACAACCCCCAGGTGTGAGCAATTTTGCACTTCAATTGGAAATTCTAACCATTCACAGCTCTGGCAGAGGGCGGTCTACGCTTGTCACAATCAGCCTTAATGCGAGAACAGCCGCGTTCAATTCCAATCACAGTATAATAACAGGGGCGTTTGCTAAAGCGGCAGTGTCAGCGGCAGCCGTCCTTGGGTAAGACGGACGAGGCTAAGACAAGCAAGTTTACCTGTGCAAGTTAACCAGTCCTATTCCCTCCCAGTCTTACAATATGTGCCACCCCATTCCTGTTGTTGTCTCCGGTCCACGCAGAAAACTGGCCAAAAGGTGCAGAAACCTATCTTACCTTCGGCCTCTCAAACAGTCCTCACACACTGTCACTCCCTTTTCCATGGGCCTGTGGAACTGCCAATCAGCAGTAAACAAAATCGATTTTATTACGGCTTACACAAACCACCTTTCTCTTCAGCTCCTTGCTCTCACTGAGACCTGGATCAAACCTGAGAACACAGCCACCCCTGCTGCTCTCTCCACTAATTACACCCTCTCCCACACCCCCCGTCCATCTGGGCGAGGAGGTGGGACTGGCCTGCTAATCTCCAATAAATGGAAATTCACTCCTCTGCTACATTCCATCAGATATGACACTTTCGAATACCATGCCATAACAGTAACTGCTCCTGTTAAAGCCTACGTTGTGGTCATCTACTGTCCACCAGGCCAGCTGGGTGGCTTTACAGATGAGCTAGATACCCTGCTCTCTTCCATACCTGATCATGACTGTCCGTTGCTTGTCCTGGGCGACATGAACATCCACTTCGACAGTCCAGACTCTAATAACTTCATGACGTTAATTCATTCATTTGACCTCCAGCTGGTCCAAAGTCCTCCTACTCACAAAGCTGGCAAGAACCTTGACTTAATTCTCATTCGTAACTGTGCCACAGATGCACTGGTGGTAACGCCTCTCCACCTGTCAGATCACTTTTTTATCCAGTTTAATGTCACTCTACCAGAGCAACCCTCTGCTCCTGCACCAATGGTTACGTTCCGCCGTAACCTCCGGAACTTATCTCCAGCCCACCTCTCCTCTATTGTTGCCTCTGCCCTACCTCCACTCAGCACATTCTCCTCTCTGACGGCTAATGATGCCACTGACTCACTCTGCTCTACTCTGAACTCATGTCTGAACAGGCTATGTCCTTTATCTACAAGGCCTGCTCGACCCAACCAATCCCACCCATGGTTGACTGATACCCTCCGATCACAGCGTACCAAGCTCAGAGCTGCTGAAAACGGCTCAAATCCAAACTTGCCGACGATCTCATAAACTATCAGACACTATTGTCCTCATTCTCAGGCAGCATCACCGATGCAAAGACTGCTTTTTACAACGACAAAGTCAACAGTGTCACTGACACCCGGAAACTCTTTTCCACCTTCAAATCACTACTCAACCCTCCGCCTCCTCCTCCTCCTACCTGCCTCACCGCAGACACATTTGCATCCTTCTTTACAAGCAAAGTTGCAGCAATTAGCAGCCAATTCTCTGACCCCCACCCGACTCCTAATACTGTGACATGTAGAAGTCCTACTACATGTCTTTCTGTAGCTCAGCTGGCCGGCACTGAATCAGTTGCTAGCACCTCATTCTCTGGCTTTACACCCCTCTCTGAGAGTGAGGTATCCAAACTGTTGACATGTAGCCGTCCTACTACATGCTCGTTGGACCCTATACCAACAAACCTTCTCCAGTCCATCAGCCCAACCATCACGCCAGCCGTCACACATGTGATTAACGCCTCACTGTCCTCCGGCACTTTTCCCACCGCATTCAAAGCAGCTTGGGTAACACCTCTTCTCAAGAAACCCTACCTCAACCCTGCTGAAGTCGAGAACTATCGTCCTGTCTCACTTCTTCCATTCTTATCCAAAACTATTGAACGGGCGGTCGCTAAGCAACTTTCAGAATTCCTCCTACAGAACAATCTTCTTGATCCAAATCAATCTGGTTTCAAAAGCGGTCACTCAACTGAAACTGCTCTGTTGTCTGTGACAGAAGCCTTAAAAGAAGTAAGAACAGCAGCAAAGTCCTCAGTTCTCATTCTGCTTGACTTGTCAGCTGCATTTGACACAGTTAACCATCGCATCCTCCTCTCTACTCTCTCTAAAATGGGGATTTCTGGCTTGGCTCTGTCCTGGTTTGATTCCTACCTCAAAGGACGCTCATTCAGTGTATCCTGGCATGGACAGTTGCCTACTTTGTCTTGCCTCACCACAGGGGTTCCCCAGGGCTCAGTGCTGGGACCCCTGTTATTCGCTATCTACACCACCTCTCTGGGTGAGGTTATCCGCTCACATGGCTTTTCCTATCACTGCTATGCAGATGACACTCAGCTCTATCTGTCATTTCCCCCTGATGACCCATCGGTCTCTGCACGGGTCTCTGACTGCCTCTCTGACATTGCCACTTGGATGAAGGCACATCACCTCCAGCTGAATCTCTCAAAAACTGAACTGCTGGTCCTCCCTGCTAAACCCACAATACACCACAACATCAACATCAAAATTGACTCCCTGTGTCTTTCACCCACCAAGGTGGTGCGAAACTTAGGGGTGATGATTGATGACCAACTCACCTTTTCCAGTCATGTCGCCTCAGTTACCCGGTCATGCCGCTTTGCACTTTACAACATCAGAAAAATCAGACCTTACCTAACTCAACATGCCACTCAACTCCTGACACAGGCTGTTGTCATCTCAAAACTTGACTACTGTAATGCCCTCCTGACAGGCCTGCCAGCCTGCTCAGTAAAACCGCTTCAGATGATCCAGAACGCGGCGGTGCGTCTGGTCTACAACCAGCCAAAAAGGTCACATGTCACTCCGCTGCTCATTGAGCTCCACTGGCTACCTGTTGCAGACCGCATCAAATTCAAATCTCTAATGATGGCCTACAAAGTTGTCTCCGGTACTGCTCCTACCTACCTGAACGCCCTGATTCAGACTTATGCTACCTCACGACTGTTGCGCTCTTCCAATGAACGGCGCCTGGCTCTGCCGTTGGTCCAAGGCAATCCAGACTCTTTGCACTTCTTGTTCCCCGCTGGCGGAACACACTTCCAGTTCCTACCAGAGCAGTGGCGTCCCTCTCTACCTTTAAAAAAAAACTCCTGAAGACCCAGCTCTTCAGAGAGCATCTTCTCTCCTAGACCACATGATAATTCTACTCCTCAAAGAATTGTCACTAGCACTAATAGCTCTTATTGCACTATACCTTGATTGTTCGCTTTTACTCTTCCTGTAAGTCGCTTTGGATAAAAGCGTCTGCTAAATGACTAAATGTAAATGTAAATGTATTCGAGGATGAAATTGCAACACTTTTTGAGGTGATGTGCATTCGTAAAAGTATGGATGTTTAGAAAGAAGCAGAGAAAGCAGCAGGTAAACTGGAGAAATGGTGATTTCCTGCTGCCTTAATCCGTAAAAAATAAAATATTGGATGAAAACGTAAAGAGTAAGCACAGGGCAAATTATTAAAAAGACATTAATCATAAAAATGGGTCCATGAACGAGCGTCACAAGAAGTGCTTGAGAAAAGCTTCATATTACTGAACAGTCCATGCCTGAAAGGCAATGTTGTATAACGCAGTTGTGCAAATGAGAATTATATTATTGAGTAATAGAGTCTTGTTGCCAGCAAACAGAATGATTGTGCAGTCTCAATCTTACAATTTAGCTGTGGATGATAATACCCTGAGGCCACGGAGGACAAGATGACATATTAAAATAAATATGATAGTCAGGGACATGCATTCAAAGTGGATCTCGAGACAGACTGGTTAATGTCGGTGTCTGTCATTCATTCAGTGTATGCACTGTGTATCTGGTGTTTCCCAGAGGCCAGTGACAGGTACTGTAATCCTCAAACCACAGTTTTGTTACTTAATGACTTTATCAACATAGACATGAGAGACATACAGCAATACAATATGTTCACAGATGCAAATTATCAGACAGAAAATACCCCAGCAAACAATGGATACGTTTTATTTCTGCCCTCAGAATAGTATATCCTTTAAACAGCAAGTGTATTTATGAATCATCGACCGAGACCTTCAGCTATTGATTTTACAGTACAGTATATGGCTTACATGAGACTTGCAACAAAGAGAGTTGTAATCTTGTAATGATACATTGTAGAATGCTTTCTCTCAAAAGTTGACTTATTTTATGCAAATTGCTTTTTCTATAAAAAAAAAAGTGATACAGACAGTCAGAGTTACCACATAAAAAAATACTTTTTATAAGAACATTTCAGCTTAAATTCAAAACCTTGAGGAGTAGCCATAAAGGGACTGCATTGTTGTAAAGACCCTGCATTGGCATTGTTTTAAGCTTGTTTGCTTTTTGTGACTCTCAGACATGCAGTAAGTTTAGAGACGAATGGGGCAGGTGATAACCAGCGTCTCGCTTTGTGCTTTTGAGTAGCAATAGCGGGGCAAAGTCCCACTGGATGCGTATTCATACACAGATTGTCAAATGAACCGAATTGCACTTTTCTTGGATGGCCTTGGTTTACGAGTTCTTCCTCCAGGAATAGGGAATCAGCATGCAGATGGAGGGAATTGTTTGCTTTGTTGAAATTTGCTTCTCTGTTGTCTTTGTCTACAGTTGTGAAAAGGAGCAGTCACATGCGCACACATATCTTGCAATTGTGGAGTTTTCAAGAGACAAATGCATACACACAGACAAAGATACACATAGACACACACACTAATACACGACATGGGTGGGATGATAATTGATTCTGAGATGCAATGGTATTCTCTCTTGAATGATTCAGCAGCAATTCACAAAACGTATTTATTGGAATTCAGTTGGTTCCACAATCACCAGCAGTCGACTGCTTTTCTTTCAAAATATAATATTGTAGCCCCAACTGACATACTCGTGGTTATCAGCAGTGTGGACTGAGACTGTCACTTCACTTTAATGGACTTGAATGTTATGGAGATGCAATCTGTTGTTAGGGAACTCCAGTAGTATATGGTAAGGCTGATGTTTTAGGTGTGGCAAGCTGTGCCTGTTGTTCTTGTTGTGCTATTTTTTTAATACTCCTCAGTGCAGTGTGCCACCTGGGGCCTTGACAGGGAATTTAGTGTGGCTCAGTAATTTATGCTAAGTTTTGAAAAGCTTCTAGTCTGTCATTGTCACTGT